>NC_079911.1:17114078-17385874 GCF_024868665.1 Triplophysa rosa | reverse complement strand
GAGGGGGTTGGGGGGCACACACACACACACAGTACATAAATCATGCTACATAACTCACTCAAAACTGAGGACTGTCAAACAGTTAAAGATGATTCATAACTTTGCTTCTCTGATATAAAATATAAAATTGCAGGTTATTTACACATTTTAATGTACTTTTCAATAACTGATTTGTATTTTTAATCAAGAAAAGTTACAGATAGCAGCTTTAACAGAAACTACTTCCAAACTTAGACAATTTCACTCATTACATGCAGAGGAAAAAAATAAAGTTTTGTGGTTTTTAATAAGCATTTGAAAACAAACCTTTATTTGCATTTAAATAATTATCTTCCTGGTAAATGGATGCAGGGACAAATACATGCCCAATAAATTAGTCAGACTAGCAATTTGTCAAAGCACATCATTTGTTTAAAAACCCCCGCCAATTTCTCCAAGTTGTTTATGACAAAAATGACAAACTTGACACTGAGGTCAAACATGGGCAGAATCAGTGAGAGTAGTACTGACTCTAATCCTGAACCCTCAGATAAGATGTTCTCCACGCTTCATTCTCTCTCTCTTCTAATGAAAACACTCATCTCTTTCCCTTCATTCACAGCTTTCTGCTCCATTTTCAAGGAATCATGACACGCTCTTCATTCTCTTTACCAATCTGACAGCGCATATGCATTAAAGAAGTCAAAGGTGGGATACGGCTCACCCCTGCCGATATGCAAGCAGTGAGGTCATTTCAGCCTCCCACGACATGCACACAAAACTGAAAATGGGACACTCCAGCATGATTGGCTGCCTTTACGAAGTATACTAGAGTAAGAACGCACAAGTTTTAGTTGTGTTAGTGTTTCAAGACTTAATTTCACACACACAGGCACTCAGCACGCTGTACTCACTCTGTACAGACACGGAGGGACCGGAGGGGGGCAGGGTCAGGGGGAATGAGGGCTGGGGAGGGGGGGCACAAATTCGAGAGGTAGTTGACTCCACCTGAGGATGCTGGGTGGGTGTTCGACCCACACCACTCACCAGATCTGTGAACCGGGCTGAGAGGGTCAGGATATGGACATGAACGCAACATGAGGGGAGAGATGGAACGATGTAAAAAATATAAAACAGACATAAAATGATACAATACAGGAGACATCTTCTGATGGGGAATCAAAAACAGCGGTGTTCAGACCATCAGACACACTTTAAACATGGTCCAAAATAAACACTCACCAATTACTGTACAGTATATCTATATACAGTACTACATTGTAAATATATTTAAATGATCTATTTCTTAAAGTCCCAGTGAAATAAAAAATTACAATGCCTACTTTTTCATGAAATACTGCAGCGTTTATTGTAAATACTGTAGTTTAAAATTCGCGTGCAGACATAATCTGAAAATGCACTTCCGTCCTGTAGCGACTATTCATCCTTTAACTCCGCCCCTTCAACTGTCAGTCTGATGCCAGTTCCATTTCAAAATGTAACGGCTGTTTTTATACATCCAATCAAATCGCAGAGAAAGACAAAAGCCACGCCCACTATTTTTCTCATTCGAAATTCCATTTCACTCGGAAATGCGTCAAAATACTTGAGTAAAAACGATCGCAACTTCCGGTTCACGGGAACTTTAATTCTGTTTTTATCTTGCTCTTTATACCTTATTTTGTTGATTTATTAGTCTTTTTATTTTATTAAACGGTACTGAGCCACACATTAAGCATTTTACATTTTCAAATTGTCACTGATATGTTCAATGCTCTCTCATTTGTGAAGCATCTTCTAAATGAATAAATGAAAATGAAGACATAAGACTTCAATTAAATTTAACAAACAAAAACGTAAAGACAAAAATAGTTGACTAAGTCAAAGCAATATTTACAGTTCATTTGGACCATGTGCACGAGTGTGTGTAGGTTGGATTGGTTGATGAGTCCTGCAGGGGGCGCTGCACTCACTCTGCGTGACGGGGGTGTGTGGAGGGGAGGGAGTGACTTCACTGTCAGACGCGACCGCGGGTCCCGAACCCCTGCGAGCGCAGCCCAGGATGTCTGTCAGTTTGGTGGCTGGATACACGTGAGAGGAGAGGAGTAATAATAACTGAAGAGAACATGACGTTTCATCAAACCCATGCGTCTCAAGAGAGCTCTGCGTGCAGGTGAAGTGTCCAAATACATGCCAAACCATCTCTTATTGTGCTTTGGCTTTGGAATAACATGACAATGAGTGAACACTGACAATTTTTTGGCTTGACTGTTAAAGTTACCTAATCCTGAGCTTTAACCACTACACCACAGCGTCATAGCGCAACAGTTAATAAAGCAAAAACCAGACAGATCAGGGCGTTGAAAGATCAAGCATATTTACTCTGCTGATGTTGTGTTTTGTTCTGGACTGTGTTGGGATGTTAGTGATGGCTAAAAGATGCAGCACACACCAAACCAAACCTGTGCACATCAGTCAAGACTTACAGAAGACGGGAGGGGCGGAGCTTAGAGGTGATTGGCTGACCTCAGAGGGGGCTTTAACTGAACCACTATCTAGGCTTTTCCCTATTGAACGGGAAGAAGAAATTGAGAAAGTAATACTGGGGCGAAGAGAGGTTGACCACAATCTGTTATAAGGGTTAAAACAATAACAAGGTTAACAAACAGTCCAGCACAGTTTTGTCATTTTTACAAATGCACAAGAAGCGCATAAAAAAATAAACTATGCAAAGTGAAGTGACATGACACACACGCACAGCCTTAGTTCACATCTCCCACGCTTCTCTTGTTCCTACAGGTAAAAATACAGTCAAGGTGCCTTTGGAGTGTTCTCAAATGTATCTCCCAGAAGAGCAGGTTGAGAGAGAATTGAGTGAACACTAAAACTAAAGCACTGAAAGGAATTCATGCGGCCTGCTGATCACTGTAAAAAATCCAACTCGAATATGTTCATCTAACAAAGGTAATTACGTTACTTGAACAAAAACATTTTTGTAGAAGGAGCCACTATTTTGTGTGTACTGAACAAAATTCCACAGCGTGTTGCTAACGAAGATTATTTTGTTGACTAGACTTAGATCCTCAAGTTTTTGTCCAAAACTTGCAAAATTATGTAAACGCAACAAGCAGAAATGTTCCCAGCATGTAATGTGGCATATTTCGTTCGGTTTTGAATCATTTTTTAAAAAAATGTGTTTTAGTGTTTCTAAAAATTATCTAAAAATTAAATCTAGTGTTTCAAAAATTCCTGTTTTAGTGTTTGCTATGGCAAGCCGAATTAGCTTTTAATCAGGATATGAATTTTTGACATCAACAATTCAATTTTTACTAGTAAAAATTATAATTCTTGATATCAAGAATAGAATTTCTACTAGTAACAATTGCTATTTTTGATATCAGTAATTACATTTTCACTAGTAAAAAACGTAATTCTTGATATCTGTAATTGCATTTTCACTAGTTAAATATCACAACAGACTGCCATTCAAATTCAATTTCAGATATCAATAATTCATTTCTTACATGTTAAAAATCTTATTTCAGATATCAAAAATGCAATTCTTACTACTAAAAACCATACTTTATAATCAACAATGAACTTGTCACTAGAAAAAAAAGGAAATTCCTGATATCAAGAATTACATTTTCACTAGTTGAAATGCTCATTCTTGTAATTTTTTACACTTCAGAAATATCAGCATATCCACATTTTCCAAGTTTGCAGTAAACACAGCAGCCCCTGCGGTTCAAAACATATATTGCGATTCGTTTTACATCTCAACCGACTTGAATCGTCCCATATTATAATCGATTTTCAACCGGCTCATGGTGATTCGTTACATCCCTAGTAAGAAAACTTAATATTTTGAGTTGGGTGGACTTAAATCCATAGTTGAGTGAACTCACGAATTTGCTTGTTGTCCAGTTATTTCAAGTTGGTTTCAATTGGTTTGTCTTTTTTGTAATTAGTAAGAAAATTTTGTTGAGATAAGCTACTTGATCAAAAGTTGAGTAAACAAGAAAAAGCTAGGGGAAACTGGTACTAAGATTTTTTGTTGTTGTGTGGGCTAAACATTTTTTACAGTGGGGTTAACATTTCAGACACAATGAAATGCATCAGGTTTTTCTTTTTTGTTCAAGTGTTTTCATCAGTGTTTTTTATACTACACTATTTGCAGGTTTTGTAGCAGGTCTTCTTTAAAAAAATAATGGATCTCTATGTCAAAGCACATTACTTGGTATAGCTGATCTAACGTCAGCTTCATAAAAAATCGAATAAAACTAGAACAAGGCAACTTCACTCACCTTTGACATCTTCATCCTCGATTGTTGTGTTGCTGCTGTCTGAAGATTCCTGCAAGCCAGACAAAACAAATTACTGACCAATCACACGCCATCACAAACACACACATCACTAACACCACACACTCAACGTACGGTCACTAACTCCACTATAACACAACCGATACTGCCACTGACATGAGTGTAATGTAACCACAAATGAAGTCGTACATAATACAGTAACAGATCCAGATCCACACCAGAGGCTTTATTCCCCCATCAGCCACCTGGTGAGGCTGTAACACTGAATATTACACCTCAATGCTTTTCTGTGCGTCTTCTTCATGTCTATGATGCAGGTGGCAGCACAAAGATCACACGGCCGCCCACATGCGCACGCTAAACAGCTCTCATTTAGCTTCTGACGCATTAAAATAATGCACGCGAGCCCACCCCTCACTAATAATCCCTGCCCCCTCTCTTTAATATGTAGAAAAAAAGTAAATGAAAAACGTAAATGAACGAACAGAATAGAATTCTATTCCTTTCTATTCTAGAAAAGTGAAAAGTAAATAAAAAAATGAACTTCAACACTGAGAATACTGCATTACACAAGCATTCTTTATCACTTTCAACTCATGTGAAAACCCCCTTTCCTCCTGTCTCAATCTGAAGAACACGCTCACCCATGACACCAAAACATCATCTCGCCCGCATCCCAGAATAAAGAGACTGCTGGCACCAGAAGTGCAGAGCAGAGCAGAGGAGAGAGGGGTGAGCATGTGAGACAGAGGGATGAGACAGGAGGGATGAGAGAGAATGTACCTTGGTCCCATCCACTGGGTTATGGATAACAGTGGTCTGAGGTTCCTACAGAGAGAAATAAAGAGAAGAAAACCAGAGAAAGAGAGAACAAAGAGAAGCAAAATGAGATGGAGGTGAGAGATGGCAAGAATAAAACGAGAAGATCGTGTTAGCCAAAGGAGATTAGAGCGAGATGAAGAGAGAGACACTCGCAGGGTTTGAGAGACAGGGCAGGAAGTTATTGGCGGATATTAGTTCAGGGCAGAGAATTGCTGAAGATCTGAAGATGACGGTCCACGGCTGTAAACACTATCTGATTCATGTAGAGCTCAACAGATATGCATCCTAATAAAAACTACATAAAGTCATATAACTGTTTTAAAGTGATTTGTTGAAAAACAAGCTCATTGAACTGACAGGAGAGTGCTTTATCTTCCAAAAAGTCACTCTGTGTTCCTGTATTTTAAATCCTTTGTGATTTAAACAGATAACATAAAGCTTTGTTTGTCTGCTGATGCTAATGGACAAGGCCGGCCTTTTGTTCTCATATTTTTGAAGCTTTTAAGAGGAGCTTGACTCTTTAAACACAACAAACAGTCAGATGTTGAAAGCCCAGAGCTGCAGCGATGCTTTTTTGACAACAGAGGCTTCAAAGATGTTAAAAAAACAATGAGAATTCATAGATTTATTTAGACAATATCCTTTTGATATTCTGTATATTCTGCTTCAAAGACATTAACCAAATTTAAGTTCATTTATCTAAATTTAAGATCTTTAGAGCTTAAGACTTATGTTTTAATGCCTATGTTTAGTGCTACATGACAAAACACTATTTAAATATTTACTATAGTTCAAAAGCACTCCGTATACTACCGTATTTACAACAGTTTACTATAGATGGTTTCGAAGTGACTGCATAAACAAAGGTTACTGCGCATGCGCGCGTTCGTGACTGCCCTTAACTTCCGGTACACATTCACAAACAATAGAGTGCCTGTAGATTATTTCTGATAACAATCAAAAGAAACCAAGAAGAACCGTTACATGGCTAAACTTGCCTCTCCAATATTATGAATGTAGACTGCGATACCAAGCTCAACCACTAGATGTCAATGTACCATATGGTATCTTAAAATGCGACTGAACTACAGGACCCATTCAACAAATTGTTTAATTAATAAAATGAACATATAACAAAATTCAACAAATCGTTTGTTTAATACAATTATTATACAATAAAATAATAATATCAATTAATATTATAAATTAAATATATATAGTTATATTATTAGACACTAGCCAAACAAACCGGAAGTTAACCGGAGGTTAGGCATATAAGTAAATTCTAAAGTCTACTAAATACATGTTGTTGCTATGGATGACTCTTTTAAAAACTTTTTAAAGTTTAAAGAACATTAAAATTTAAAGAAACACATAAAACTTGTTACAGCTACTCTGACCGAAGCAAAACATAAATTTATTTCACATTATTTATAGTTTCTATAATTCTGTTGCTATTTTAAAGCTCTAATTACTTTTTTTGTCATATCTGGTTCTGCACATTATTTCAGATTCAACAGAAAACCAAACTCAAGCATGCCAATACTTTGAGATCAAGTATTGTGTTTATTGAGAAGGATGTATTAGGAAGCACAGACACACACAGACAGACACAAACAGAGACACACAGACAGACACACACACACATATATTCAATGAAACTTTCTAACACAGCACAGTCAGAGTCGATCACAGAGTAATAAACAAGTCTGACCAGAAAAAAACACGGCAAAACACACACATTCATGCACAAACACTCACCTTCTGTATCAACACGAGAACTAAAACATGACGCTGACTAAAATGACAATCTAAACAACTTAAAAATCGGAACTGTGACAGAGGACGCACAGATTCCAGCTGTCGTTCACAAACACACAGAGTGTGTGACAGGTGGTCTTACACAGCCGGAGGCTTACACAGATAGACACTCGCGAGACAGGAGAGGGAAGCCAAAGTGACAGACGAGTGGAAGGGAAAGATGGACAGAGAGAAATAAGGAGGTAAATACCAGAGCAGGAGAGGGGACGGATCCTTTGGGACTGGTGACTATGCTGTTTTTGGTGCTGTTCGACTGTGGCTGTGCGGAACACAAAACAGGGTGTTAAAGGGTGTCTGTGGGGCAAAAGGGTGAGAGACAGAGAGAAATAAAGAAAGAGAGAGAGAGAGAGAGAGGTGATAATGTGCTCGGAGGCGTGGGGCAGTTCTGTATTATATATGTAGCACTCAATTATAGTCTGTCCTCAAGACCATTTCTTTAAGTGAGCTTTCGGGTGAATGTCAGTAAAGTTGTCTGACTCACATTCTTCCCCACAAAATCGAAAAAAAAAAATGAAATTATAGTTTGAATAGAGACATAAGGATTTTTATAGCATGCCCAATTCTTGAAACCAAAATGTGCCTGGATGTTTTTAGTTTGAAGAATTATTTTTAATAGCGACTCTCACTTCATTCTTATTTTCACTTCAATGAGTTTGAAAGTTAAAACAGAATAAAGTGCATTATAGTAGTGAGAACTTTTAGGAAAATGTCCATATTAAATTAAAAAAAAAGTTTTTAAAATGGAAATATATTGTTTTTGCTTGGGAATAAACTGTGACCTGAATAAGTTTTTTGAGAGAAATTCATACATTAAGTATTTTAAAATAAAAAAATCATCACAAATCAACCTGGGTAAAACATGACTAAGCTGGAAACCAAGTTCTGGTTTATATCGTTTGTATCCTGTCTAGATGGTTACTAACCATTGTAGTCAAGGTTGACCTGGTAGACGATCTAGGTTATAGACTTGAATCACCACAGACCACCAACGAACCATCTATCAAGCAACCTGACCACCTGAAGCTACTTTACTCTGTGTTCCAGCAGGATAAATCAGAGAAATGTAAATGAGAGTCCAGAGGACAAATGCTCACAAAAATGCCATAGGATATCTCATCCATAAAGAAAATAATTCCCAGAAAAACTACACAAGGAACAATCATACAAAACGTCCAAACAGACACAAAGCAGCACCAAAACGAAATCCAAACGCAGAGATCACCACCAATCTCTGTTCTGACAAAACACAACATTTACTAACTACTGTACACCCTCACCTGCGTCTGAAGAGTCATATAATGCCCCCTTTAAAATCAATCACTTGATATTTGAGCATAAAAGATAACAAACAACCCCAACAGAGGAAGCAAATGAAGGAGTGGATAATGAGACTGGAATAAACCGATAATGAAATGAAGATGGTAAATCATTCTCACCATGTATTGAACGGTTGAACTGGATTTCCGTTTCTGGGTGGGTGGGGATGATGGAGGGATGGAATGAGAGTGTTAAAACATGTTATGATGAACATTCGTTACACAGAACATATAATGAAGGGGGTGGAAAGTTGAGAAACGGCGTGTGTTTTGGTAAGAAATTGATCTGCTGAAAGATAAAAGACATGAATAAATGAGGTTAACGTACACAAAATATCCTCTAGGGTGAGATCAGGTTGATTGGGACACATTTTGACCCAATTAACTCGAATTCACCCCTATGTGAGTTTTAGTTTTCCCAAAATAGAAACTGTTGTCATGTCGTGCTAACCCCATTTGACTTTTTGCATGTAACGTGCATGTTTGCATGTAATAAAAATGTGAAGGAGAACTGGGGATGTCGAGCTCCAAAATGACAAAAAAGAGCCAGCATCTGTACATTAACAGAAACTATTAAACCATTTCTGATAATTAAAATCAATTCAAATATAGGCCTAAATAACATATGAAAAACTTAAACTAAACAAAATTATTAAAACGTTTAAGTTGAGGCAATAAGATTATTAAATTAAAACTAAACTAAAAATAGAAATAAAAAATTAATTAAATGTGTAACAACATTTATAAACAAATAAAGAACAAAACGACCAAAAAGTAAGCAGCTAAAATGAAACAAAAATCAATAAAACTGAAAACTAAAAATATAAAAAGTTAAATATAACAAATATTAATAACTAAAATAAATAAATGACATAAACAATAAATAAAATAAAAAATATTCAAATACACTCCAAATGTATTTAAATCCTCTGTAATAGTCTTTCCATATCAGGATATTTCTTAAAACCATCTTTACTGTTTTCAACAGAAGAATAAAGTCATTTGGGTTTGGAACGACATGAGGATGTGCGATTTATAATTTCAAGTGCGCTGTCTCTTTAAAGGGATACTTCAGCCAAAATTTCCCCATGTTTTACTCACCCTCAAGGCATCCTGACTGCATATCACTTTCTTCTTGAAGAATAATGCAGTCAGAGTTATAAAACTACGTATCCTTTTTCTTCCAAACGGTAGAATGGGCGTGAATGGGGGGCAATTTTTTGAAGCTCCAAAAAGTGCATCCATCGATCAAAGAACTGCTCGACATGGCTCCGTGGTCTTATCAAAGGTCTTCTGAAGGAAATCGATGAGTTTGTTTAAGATAAATATCTATATTGACAACTCTATTAACGATAATGTCTAACTTCCGTTATCCCTCGGCTGCGCATGAACCTGAGGCTTGTTTTTTTGGCAAATGACGGTGACAAATGTTCCCGCACAGAGGAGACGGTACCCTATTGGAACAAAACGAAAAATGCAGCTATACGTGGTATTATAACTCCGACTGCATTATTCTTCAAGAAGAAGGTCATATTCAGTCAGGATGCCTTGAGGTGAGTAAAACATGGGGAAATTTGTTTCTTGGCTGAAGTATCCCTTTAAGACTTTCCCCTCACAGTTTTTCTTCAGTATCTCTGTGTAAATGTATTATTGTGACTCGTGACCTGTGCAGGTGTTTCAGGTGAGACCCTGCGTGACTTTCAAGTTAACTTGTATTTGTGAGGGTCTGTCAGCGATAAATCACTCTAAACCACATCCTCACAATTTCTCCTGCCGTGATGTTCTGCGTGACACTGCGGTGCGAAAAGCAAGACGTGAGAAAACGAGAGCACAGAAAAAGGAGGGAAATGTCAGAATGGAGGAGTGCGGCGAGCCAGTTGCTAAGCAATGAGCGAGATGCAGCGGAGGTGTCTATTTCTGTCTCTTGGTTCCCTGGGTTCAGACTGTCAGCTATTCCTGGAGCGAGAGCTACATTCCCTACTGAGGTGGCCCACCCTCCTCTGTCATCACACACACACGGAATCGGTATGGAAAGATGTCATGGATAGAGAGCGAGGCGTAGGCGGGGAAAGCATGGCATGATTGGTGATGAGAGAGGGAAAGCGGCTCATTACCGCAACCGACTATCACAGGCCGATGAAAGTCGCACCTGCCTGAAAAGCTAATGAGAACGGCAGAAAAATGAACATTACTGTCGAAGGTGCCTGTGGGGTGGTTTTTGAGTGAATCAGTGGTGGAGTTACAGGAAGAGGGCAGAGGGAACGTTGGGAAGGGAACACAATCGGACTAAAATGCTGACAGTGGGCGGCAGGCGGTGCTGATTCAGACTAGGCCGCACAGCGCGAGAGAGAAAGAGATGAGAAAGTGTGGATGTATCAGTAACCATATCAGCATCAGGGTATATTGCCTATTGTTTATTATTGTACTGAATTCAGAATAGCGCAGAGTATCTGAATAAATCATATTTGTCAGGCTTCAGAAGCTTCTAAATCTTTTCTACATTTAAAGGCTACCATGTCTATTGTATAATACCATGAAAATAAAATATAGAAATAATATGCTCATCAACCTTCATAATTATTAACAAAAGCTGGCTGATAACGGCCTAATTTCCAATATAAAAACACGTCATCCATCACAACAAAAATTGGTATCACCAATAGGTGCATCCTCAACATCCGCTTCTTTTATTGGACATAGAAAGTGATCTAAAAACTATTATAAAAACTGGTCATATTATCTTATTCCTATATCAGTGAGAGAAGACTATGAGACGTCTTTAAGAAAGATAACTGATCTATGTAACAAATGAAAATAACCTTCAGGACTGAAACATCTGAATGTTACAAATATACAGTGATGCTGGAGAAATGGACGGCAGGATTTTCCTCCCAGTGCTTTTTAGCACCGGCCTCATAAAAACGGCATGCTAAGAGATTACGTAAAGTATGATGAATACTGGGAGAGAGTCTGTCCCGACCGACTGTAGAGGATTATTCCACAGATTATACTTCTCATCCAATCCTGAACGCACAGAGTTTCATTTCTACTTCTGCAGCGGGATGGAGGTATAAACCGACCTTTACTCTGTCTGAGAGGATTACGTGTTAACAGAACAAATGCACCTCTAAAGTGCACTTTCTCTACCAGCTCATTAGGGGTCAGAGGTCAACATCTGTCCCCGTTCTCTCCATCAAAGACCAACCTGCGTTACTTTATATCGAGCGCTGAAATGCTTAGAATGGGAATGCAAATGGAGGTACTGGGTCAAGTGATGAAAGAGGCATTATGGGTAAATGAAGTATGAGACAAGAAATTTAAGAAAGATGAGGGTGGAATGCAGGAGGTCAAACTAGTAATAAATCCAATGATAAAAAATATATAAACCACCAGACTACTGGGCACATTGTGCAATAGTAAGTTATATAAAGTTCACAATTCAGCATATATCGATTTATTTTGCAATTTACCTTCCAAATGTACACGTGAACTCTATTGCAGCGTGTTTGTTTTTGTGTGAAGCTGCGCTCGTATCTTTAGGTTTGCATTTATCAACCTCTACATAAATAAAAAAAACATTAAATCTAGATGATTTGATTTAGATCAGAACATTTTTAAAGCATTTTATACACTGGTTTTGGCCAAAAAACAAACATTATTACGGCTAATAAAGTGATGTCCAATTTGGGGCTTTTAAAAGATTATTAAAGTCATATTTAACATTTTCTATGTATGCTGAGTTTGTAGTGAGAATTGACTTTTTTTTTTAAAGAGAATTAACAAGAATTTAAGGAGGTTTTACAAAAAACACAACACGAGCAAAAGGGTCAAGGGTCAGGAGAAGGACTGCTGTAGTCAAAAACAAGAGAATCAATAAAATATTAATAACTAATTCAATCTTACTCAATGCTTTGTTTACTCTCAGATTTTTATTTATCTTAGTTTTTTTGTTTATTAGAATAAAACTCATATTCCCTCATATGCTTTTTTTGTCAATTAATTTTATTCAGTGAACACCTTAAAAGTTCAGTGTTCTCTTCATTGTGTATACCATACATCTTAAATTTTAGTTGTTTTTAACAAAGGTAAGGGGGAATTAAAAAGCAAAACTGTACAAATATGCCCTCCAGACATTTTTGGCCACTACGGGTTTTTTTTGTTTGTTGAAATTGTACACAAAACAAAAAAAAAGTATTACTGTGTTTAGAAACTACTCATACCTCTATCTATACAATTTTGGTCATTACTGCCAACCCAGTGACCAGGTCACCACAAAGAGCCCATCTATCTAATCTTACAGAAGACACAAACTGCAACCGACTGCAAAATTAACAACAAACACACATCAACCCTGTAGACATACTGTACATCAATTTGTTACCAACGCTCAAAAGTTTCAAGAATCAGTCTGCTTTATAGAATATCAAGCTAGTTGGAGGAGTATGAGGACAGAAAGAGAGAAAAAGAGCAGAGGAGAGGTATAAGAGGAGTGGAGGAGGTCTTACCTTGACATCGGCCTTCTTGTTGAGCAGACTCTTGGCTGCTGCAGATGGAGAAAGAGGAAGAGAAAACATCAGCACGATGGGATGGCAGCGACACTCAACATTAATAGAGCGTTAATGGTGCTCGGCTAAACATGTCACATAGCTGTCCGAGCCAGCCGGGAAATACCCCTCCCCTCCCTTCCCACATCCAGAGGATTAAAGCCATCAAAAACATTACGTGAGGAATCATAGTCAACAGCGTCTGGTTTGACTCCAACTCAAAGAATATGATTTAACATCTGGTACAAGAGCGAAGGGGTTAGAGACTAACATGCATGTGCAGGAGATGCACTGGTGTACATGCAAATGTCTGGAATGTGTACGCGCACACGCAATTATTTGAATTAGGTCATACAAACTCAGACTACTGATTTGTTTATTTAACGCCAATCATAATCTTTACTGACTACACGTCAACAAATCACTTTCTAATGATGACGATCCTGTTTTACTGTAAATATATCTAAACAGCCTTAAAGCAAAATATATGTACACAAAATTCAAAGTTATATAGGACAAGACATTAATTTTTTAAATATGATATTAATGTTTATAAAAAGTGTATCTTATTTTTCTTATCCGATGGCCAGTTATTAATATCTTTATTAATTTTACACATTTGTTAAACTATGACCTACATAAAAACTGTAGTATACTTTATAATTGACAATAGTAAAATTTAGTGTAATGTAGTATTTAGTATAATTCATAAACTTTAGTATATAATTCAATAATGTAGTATACTATAATACATTAGTATATTACTAGTAAGGTGTACACACTATACTATCCAGGCATTTTACTATAAGTTACTATAGTAAATACTAAAGTCTACTACAGTATTTCTTTCATGTGAGGAGGTAAAAAACTAAACTTAATTCAAGACATAATCTCAGAAAACTAGTATTCTTTTTTAGTACTTGAGAATGCTGGAAGTATGCTTAACAGATTTAAAAACTCATTTTTTAGCAGGTTTTCTTAAATTAAGCGAAATCATTGGACATTTTTCTCTGAACTTCAGCTACACACGCGCACGCACACATATCAATTTAAGTGTAATATGTTTAATTAGTGAGCTCATGCGGTAGCATGCACCTGCTCCTGTTCAATACTACATCTCTCTGTCATGAGCGAGAAGGCTGAAGTTTGTCAAACTGACTAAAAGCCTTTTAAGGCACCAGCAGGAGATTCTTACTACACTACAATGAAATCAAATGAAATGAAACTGTCAGCAAATCCGATTTTCAAACGTTCAATTATTCACATCCTCACTGCCATGGCAACACAGTGGAGAAGAGATGGAAATATTCTGTTTCTTAAGCAGTCAATTGACTTGTGCATATACAGGAGGTGTCGTGAGGAGGACGGGAAAAGCGAGAAAGAGAACCTTACCTTCCACAAGTTTTAGAGCCAGAGAGGAATGAAGAGAAGGAGAGATGGAGAAAGAATAGATTAAGATAGAGAGATAAAAGAGGTTTTCGTTCAGTGGATGAATGGCAGGGGGTTCCAATGTGTGCCAAACTGACAAAGTTTGATGTTTCTTTTCCATCTTTGGTTTCATTTACAAATCTTTGTTTTTTGCCACAACACGTTTCAAGTCTGACACTATTATAGTGACATCTAGAGGTCACAACAAACCCGATTCACCTAAAATAACAGACCAACACAAACACAGAAGAAAAACACAATCATGAAAGATCAGCGGTGTTTAGAGAATCACTATTACTGCTCATCTGTGGGAGGAGAGATACAAAACTGTGAAGACCTGCACTGAAAGTAAACCAGACCACAAACTGCTACACATACTTACACCTAAAATAATGTCGAAACATTATAGAAACTTTACCAAACCAATCACACACAGAAATAAAAACACATCGAAGTAGTGTTCGACTGATATTTTTATAAAATGGTGTGATGTTTTAGACAATTTTCTTCCTAGGCTTCAAAATGATCAAATTAATTGGCAATTGACATCACACCACAGATGTAGCCCCTAGACACTTAGGTAAAAAAACAATAATAGTACTACATTTCAAATATCACGGTAAATGAATTTCAGTACCAGAGTAAATATATTAAAGTGCCACTGTACTCCATCACCACCACAGAACTTTCTGTAAGGATATTTGGTCACACTTCAGTATAAGGGGCAATTCTCCCTATTAATAAACCATTAACTATGACTTTTCCCCCAATTAACTCTTAATTTGTTGCTTATTAACAGTTAGTAAGGTAGTTATTAGGTTTAGGTATTGGTTAGGATTAGGGATGTAGACTATGGTCATGCAGAATATGTGCTTTATAAGTACTAATAAAAAACAGCCAATATGCCAATAATAGGCATGCTAATAACAACTAGGTAATAGTGAGAATTGCCCCCTATACTGAAGTGTTACCGGATATTTCTTTGAAATCTGCTCTATACATTCATCACAGAATAAAAATGAATATAGCTTTTAAACACTGAAGGACATTGAACCCCCTTCCTGAACACAGACACACATGCACTCAGATCACGCCACACTCTTCTGCATCACAACACATCGTGCAACGGGATGCAGGCAAGAGAGAGAAAAGTAAAGAATTCAGAGATCATGGTTGAGAGAGAAAGAAAGAGAGAAAGAAAGAAAGAAGGAAGGAAGGAAGGAAGGAAAGAGAGAGAGAGAGAGAGAGAAACCAGAGAGAGACTGGTTTTTCCATCAGGGTAGAGAAAGAGAGAAAGTTTGGTGTGGTGTGCTAACTGCAAGAGAAACGGAGGAGAAAGAGTAAAGATCTAACAGCCAGCGGCGTCCACCGTGCAGAGCTCGAAACCCATGATACCGCTGCATGCTGGAAGCTCCATGCTAAATATGAACGTGATGTATGACAGAGAGAAGCGTGAAGAGTGACGGAAGGTGAGCTCCAATAGGAAGTGAGGGGGCGGGGCTACCTTGTTCCACCAGACCAGCGGTGGTACCAGCAGCAGCGGCGGCTGCGGCTGCAGCCGCAGAGACTGAGGCGGGGGCCGTGCTCTGTCTGCCCACTGCCGGACACACATAGACGGACGGGGCACATACGACGACACACAGAAAGCAAGAGGCAGAGAAGAAGAGAAGGACATCAGCGGGTTAGTGTGGAGAGCGTCTGACTGCTGTCATCTGCAACCTGAGGGACTTTCTGAGGAGTCTTATGAAAAAACCCATTACGAACATGAGAGGGTGTAATCCCCGTCACACTTTCTCTGGGAGACAGTCACGGCAACACACAGCCTTTAATACGAACTCAAGTGTCAGAGAGAAGAGAAAAACAGAAGAAGAAATCAAGGAAGAATAATGTCACAAAACAGAAGGAAACTTATCTGGATGAAATCTGTTAAAGAGGCCATAATATAAAACTTGATTTCAATCCTTGCGTTTAAGTGGCTTTGAAGATAAAATGCAAGGTTGGTAAATAAAACTTAAACTTTCTACGGAATGGTAGAATACAGCCCCTTTAAGAGAGTGAACAGAGAAGAGAAATGACACACGGAGCCAAACGCGTGGAGTGACGCTCGGACACTCCCACGCCTCCTCTACCACTGAGTCACTCCACAGGATGAGGTAATTACAGTAATGAGACCAGAGACACGATGTGTGACATGCCACGGACAGGGACAGAGAGAGAGAGAGAGAGAGAGAGAGAGAGAGAGAGAGAGAGAGAGAGAGAGAGAGAGAGAGATCTAAAATGTTCCTCAAACAAGAACACTGTGGCTTCCACCCACCAGCCTGCTGTTGAAGTGAGAGTGTGTGTGTGTGTGTGTGTGTGTGATGTGAGAGAGCAGATGCTTCATTACAGCAGAAATAAATCACATGTTATTATAAATGCCAGCTATCACATGCGGCGTTTGGCACAGCCGCACACATCCAGAATTCTCCTTCTCTCCAGACGAGACTTCCTACTGATCTGTTCATCCCTGAATCAGTCTGTCAGGAGATGACCCAAACCCAAACGACCAACTGCTCTTAAACGTGTTCTTGTCCAACGTTTTACAAACCAACAGAGCAAATGGTTTTATGTACAGTCGTCATGTTTACACTTCAGCAGAATCAAACATAAAGCTGTCTCTATATATAGAGGAGAGTATTAACATTACAAAATGACCTTCCTTTAGAACAAACATCTGATTATTTTAATGCTTTTGATTTTTGTTTAATCCTGGAGTCAAATAGGGAGTCAAAAATGCAGTAGTTTTGATGTTAACTTACCAGAGAAATTTCGTGACACCAGCATCGTTGTCAAAATCGCACCCTGTGCATGTTGAAAAGACGTCAAACAGTTACCGTCGTGTCCAGCAGCACCAACCATAGATATACACACACACACGTCTCATTATTGTAGTACATTGGAACAGTCAAAGCCAGTCTGTAAATCCTTAAAAGCAAGTTAACTTTGCTTCTGTAACCCTAGTTATACACATGTATGACTATCAAATGTGCTGTTGTGAAGACACAAACATGATCAAACTAACACAACAAAAAATAGGTGTTAGATAAGATGGCATTAAAAAGTGACCGTAATGAAAAAACCTGTAAAACTGAAATGCAAAAAGAAACACATGCTCTCTTGTGAAAAGGTTTCCCATAATTTTGTTGAATTTAAATTTGGTGTTTTTTTTAAAGAAATAAAGGCTGTGAAATGTTGCAGGTTTTTGACTGTGATTGACAACAGAACTGTAAAGTTGACTGTTCCAAGATGGCAGACGGGTGTCTGGAGCGGATCATTTCAGAGACTGTTTATCTGATTTTAAAATGTACTATTTATAGGTATGTTTTTAGGTCAAATTTATTTTTTTGTTTCATTCTGTGAACTACTAATCATATTTCTCCAAAATTTCAACTAAAAATCTTGTTTCTATTTGCAGAAAATGAAAACTGGAGAAACAGGTCAAAATAACAGAAAAGAGGCTCTCAATTTTCTCAGACCTCAAATACTGCAAAGACAACAAGATTAGATTCATTTTTAAGCAAAACAACAGTAATATTTCTACATGTACTTATAATTTTTTTATGTGATAATCTGGATTTTAATCACAGTTTTCATGCGTCTCGTCACGCTGTCAGTCTTTCACAATGCTGTTAGATAACTTTGTCACTCCTGAGGTTTGATTTGGTTGAAATTCAACAAACACTGGACAGGAACGACCACAATACATCTAGAAATGATGATTAAATAACATTTTTGGGATGGTCTATATCTATTCTGCCAACTAACAATCATATGACAAAACAACCAATCAGAGAAGAGATCTGCAGACCTTGAGTTTCCTCCTCGCGTTAAATTTCTTCAAGCACTCGACCGTTTCTTGTCTGTGCATCATGGATGCCACGGTGGATCGTTGCTGCGGTAGAAATGAAGATCAGAGGTCAATCATTTGGTTTCAGATGTTGCGCTCTGGTGTCTGTATGCGATGATGTAACTTCATAAACAAGTCTGAACCCTCGTTCAAAACATAGAACTTGCGGCTGGAGATACTTACGCAGACCCACGGGTGCTTCAGGGCCTCCTGGGCTGTGATTCTCTTCGCCGGATTGATGGTCAACATTTGATTGATGAGGTTTTTGGCTTCAGGCGTGACCGTGTCCCACTCTGGAGAGGGAAACTGCAGGACACACGGATGCACGGTCACATATTTGACGTGACAACAGGAAGTTCAATGGCGTAAGAGAGAGAGGACTCACGTCATAAGCGCCGGCTTTGATCTGTTGGTAGAGTTTGTGCTGGTCTTCATCCCAAAACGGAGGATAACCCACCAGCAGAATATACAGAATCACTCCTGCAATGACATGATATTTCACTTCTGTGCTACTCTTTGGACACAATTCTCCAGCAGATTAACACGCAACGCTAAACGTGGAGGGGTTAAACGTTTAAACAACAGTTTCAGACACAATTTAGACTTAATCTAATCCAAAACAACACCTATTGGAACCTATTTGATTTAGCACATTTATTTTTTTAATTACTGATCCGTAGAACGTCATTTATTTAAATGGCTTTACTCTTACTCGACCTCGGTTCGTTTTAAAAGTGTTAAAAATAGTTTGACTGATTGAATGAAATGATTCACTTAAACAAAAGGCGACGTCTGACCTTCTGATGTGTACAATTAACAAAAAACTAGATGATGTATGAAGCAGTGGACGCAGAACAGGGCCGTGACAGCCGAACACTCCAGAGACAGCACCAGAGATAAGAGCCCTCAACATCTGAGAGGCGCGTGTCTGAAAGTGCGTGGGGCGTCGAGAGAGAAAGAGCGTGAAGATGGAAATAGATGGACGGATGAGGGGTTAGCGTGTGACTCACCGCATGCCCAGATGTCCACAGGTTTACCGTACGCTTCCTTTCTCAGCACTTCTGGGGAAAGATAACCTGGCGTTCCGGCAAACCCTGTGTGTAAACACATCTCAACTTCAGACAGGTTAACTTGACCAAACCATCTCCGCGTGCTTGTAAAAGCCATGCATACCAAATTTGAAAGAATACAGAGGTTGATCACGTACCGAACCAGGCCTGCTGGTCTCCCTGCACCTCGATGGCCAGGCCAAAGTCGGCCAATTTGACGGCTGCGTTCTTGCATTTACTGGCCAACAGCAGGTTCTCAGGCTGAGGGGGAGATCACACTCATATTACTAAAATCTGATACATGTCACCTTTAAACACGGAACACGTGACAACCACAGCTGCTCGCAAGCTTACAAACACTATCATCGCCCAAAATATATATATACGCTGTCCTGGAAATATAGCCGTGTTCTGTCACCTGAAGAGTTCACTAAAAGCTAAAGAAAGTAAAAGCAAACTGGACCAATTTCAAAGGCTGCGACGCAATTTATGATATAAAAATGTGCACGTTTATACTGTACAAAATGTACATTCTATCCCCTAACCCTCACAAAAATTTTTTCTGAAATTTCACTTTTTTTCATTTCAGAAGGAAAATCCATATTGATCAAGGCGGAAATGCTTTTGAACTTAAAAATAAAATTACACATATTTTACCCCAAACAGAATAGACAATTTGGGTTAAGAATCTACTTAAAAAAGTAAATGTTTTGTCATTGCATATCTTCTATACTTTTATTTGTCTCAGTTATAATGTTGATGACTTTATCATTGTGGATAAAACGATCCGGACCCCAACGTGTACAGTATCTCTTACATGTAGGACGTTCAGATTGTACAGTATATGGTTGAAACACTTTGTGCATTAAGTAGGTTACATTCTCTCTGTTCTGGCGCAAGTGAAACCAGGTGGGAAATCAGGTCCAGAAGAGCAAAGCATCATGGGTGTTTAAATAAATCTCAGACGTCTTTCTTTCTCCGCTACAGCTGCTGCCCTCCAAAGACATGAAAACTGTCAGCGTTCTGTCGCTCAAGCACCGCCGTCACCTGCCGGAGCTATTCACGGATCTCAGATGTGGCATGATTTGGGTTGAGAATCAGTAGGACGGTGTCGAAACATTCAATAACCTTGAGCTATATCTGGGAAAAATGACACCAGAAACGCAGCCCGACAGGATGGCAGAGATTTTCAAAACCTGATTTAAAAAAAATGTCACAATTGACTTGAATTAAACAAGATTAGGAGGGGAACGACATCAAAATGTTCAAGTGACTTTTTCTTTTGTCTTTTAAATAGCTTGTTGCTGGTAAGAATGTGTATGATTCTTCCCAGTACAAAATAACATAAACATACATAAACATCCATGCACAGCACTGCCCCCCCCCATGCCAAACTCCAAGCTAATCTCTTCTTCATACTGGAGTAAGCCACGCCTCTTTACTTTTCCTCTAACTCTCCAAAATCTCATCATACTGTGGTTGTATAATATATACAACACATTTTGACAACACAAACACACACACACACAAACAGAATATGCAAGCATGCTTAACACAAGCACAGACAAACGGAGGAATCTGAATGACACCTGTCACTCACCTTGAGATCTCGGTGCACCACACCCATTTGATGACAATGAAGCACCGCCTCCAGGATCTGCTGGATGCAGTGACTGCATGCAAACACCAGGGGGCGCACGTTAGTGTGAGCAATGCATCATTCACTCGTGCACAGGCACAGGCGGAATATTAGGAGGAGCTCATTTTCATTTTGAATATTTTTAAGTGTGAGAGTTTTGAGTAAAACTCATGAAACATGTGCTGGTCATTATTCACCTCAAAATCTTTAGAACATTTTTATTGAAGTAAATTAAACCTGCTTTTAGAACCACTTTGTGACGTGACACACACATTTTAATTTCTCATTAGCGGTTGTTTTATTCGTGTTCTTTGTCATTTAAAGTTTTCTCAGTGCTCAATAGATTTATTATTGGGAAATATATTTTTACTGTTTTTAATTACAAATGCACAAATTAATTCATATTCAATTCAATATTTATAATTAAATAATAACAACATGTATGAAAATATATGCTCATTACAGTAATACAAGTTATTTTCTGCTGTAATGCGAGTCATAGGGTGTTGCTGTATAATTTCACCAATACAAAAAAGCTTGACGTTATTCCTCGTGTTCATATCATTTTATTTAGATTTGGGGTGAAATATGAACCAGACATCATATTTTCACATTTTATCTTTAACTAGTTTGCACTTAAACATTCACTGAAAATAAACAGCACATCAGTAAAAGGAACTACATGGGGCCTAAGGAAGACTGATAATGACACCCCGCTGGACATTTACTATCTTAAAGAGACAGTTCACCCAAAAACATTCCTCTTACATCATTCCAAACCTGAGTGACTTTCATAAACGAAACACAAAAGACGATGATTTTAAAACAGTCATTTTTAATACAATAAAAATGTCCCCGTGTTCCAGAGAAAAAGAAAGTCATATGGGTTTTGTTAAAACTCGACTGAATAAAAGGGTGAACTGTCCCTTTAAGAACTATAATAAAATCCGTTCTTTCGAGATGATAAAGTCAGTACAAGTATTCAAATGTGCACTGTATGATGACGTGGAAGCTGGTTTACTGACATAGGAAGCTCTAGCTGTAACACTACAACACTTAAAAACAACTCTCAAGGGTGAGACCATCTCACCACCCACCACAAGAGCGACAGGAGAGAGAGAGAGAGACTGGAAAGAAATGAGAAAGAGAGACAGGACTGGCAGACAGCCCTGGAATCTGCGCAGACACTCCAGCGAAGCGCAGTACGTGATGTGTGTGTTTTGGCAGTGGTAGCAATTGTGTGGTGAGATAAGGCTTGAGGAAATGTAACTCTGTGTAACTATGAGGAGAGGGAGGTGGACGGCGTGAGTCAGTCTGTGTAGGCGTCTGCTGCTGATCTAGAGAGAATGGATCTGTGTGTGCGCGCATGTGTATGTCGCAAAACTGGAACATACAAAGTCATTTTCCAGTTAGAAATAGAGATAGAGTTTTAGTGGTGGTACGCGACCCTGTTTTCTGTTTTGGTGAAGTAGCCGTGTGGCCAAACGCTGTGTGTGCAATGAGCCGCTTTTCTCTGACAACAGGCTGAATCAAACTCCAGAAGAACCCTTCAATCAAATGACGATTAAACAAAACAACTTGTCTATCCTCCAGCGGTCTGTCACGCTCAATATGGTGTCAAATAAAACAACATCTTCCACAGCCGAGAGCTGCCCAATGACAAAGATAAATGACATTGTTTTTAAGCAAAAGAAAGAAGATATTCCCAGTGTTCCAGACGGTTGGAGTACTAGGGTGAAAAACACGTGAACGGTTCACAATAGGCGTACTTTGCATCTCTTGCTAATGCGTCCTAAAACGAAAAAACAAGACAAAAAAACAGCGCTTGTCATTTTTGCAGAAAAGAAACCTGCCAGAACGAGGGTTGTTAAGTCGAATCCTAATTCAGACCAAGCAATAGAACCAAACCTGGACAGCCACAGAGTGCAGAAACGGTTTGGAAACAAGCAGGAGTCACATGACACATGCAGTAGCCCCGTGCACTTCCTGTACTGACCTTCAGGTCCCTGTGCACTATATCATGATGGTGAATGTGACTGACACTCTCGAGAATCTGATGGATACAATGACTGCAACGACAAGAGGAGAGACAGGGAACAAGAAAAGTTGAGGGAGGCGAGCCGAGACGGAGGAGGTGAGTTAGTCACAGCGTGTGAAAGGACAAACAGCGGTAAGACAGGGGGCGTATCATATAAGACACTGATGAAATGTGATAACGCCGACCGTCGCAGAAAAACCTGATGTTACACGACAATAGATAGTCGGGCGGGCACGGATGGTTTCCTGCGAGGGAACTGACACGCACGCGTGTGGGATGGAGAGATATGGAGGGAGGTGGATTAAACGGAGCAGGTGAAAATATGGAAATGATTTGTGTGCGAGAGCATTTGAGCTGGCTTCTGACTTGCTAACAATCTCGAAATTATACAAAGAGTGTGGATGAGATTGTTTAGCCAAAGGTCAGAAATCTACTTTTTAGTAGAATAAACCCTAAAGTTATAACTTAAAAAACTTTCATCCCACTGTTTGTGTTACAAAAAATGAATTATACCTTAAAGTTTTAAAATCGCATAGTTAATGTAAGTGCTTAATTTTTTCCCCACCTGACAATTAAACTGGAAAAAGATCAATTTCATGCAACGTGATACAGTGGTCAATGAGCATCCCCTTAGCAACCGCATGGTGACACCCCGGCAACTGCATCAGAAAACATTATAATCTAAACATTAATCCTGTTTCTCTCTGTGGAAACACACAAAGCGAGTAGAGGTGTGAGTATGTGTGCATGCCGGAGCTGAATCTGAGTCGACATCATTATGTGTGTTAATGAGAGCCCTACTTTCACTCATATGGGGGGCAGGTGGAGAGGCTCAGGACATCGGGGACGGCTTCATTTCACCATCTTGAAGGGGGGGTGGGAGGCATCGCGGCGAGTTTGCACCCACAGATACGGACGATGAGCTCTCATCACTCGGCGGCTCTTAGTAACCGTCTCTCTTTCTCCACTTCTCTCTCTATTTCTCACCGCGTCTCACTCCCACGTGCTCGAAAATCCACACAGTCAATTTGATTAAAGCTTTCTCCGGAGGGCGACTGCGCTGTGTGTGCATGTGCGTGATGGAGAGAGATAAAGACAGCAATGGATGGATGAAACATATGAAGCGGATGGAGACGAGGGAGTGCAGACACACGCTCACACACAGGGTGAGGCAGAGCTCTGCTGCCCACGCTCAAACGGCTCAAATAAAAAAAAATAGCAAGCACAGGAACATTATGCTATAACAGTAGAAAATATATATTTTTATCTGGTTAGGGTGGGAATGGAAATGAAGGAGAGAAAGCTGTATGTGGGTGGGAGGGAGGTTTGGACGTTAATTGGCCACGGGGAGGATCTGACAGAGGAGACGGAGACGAGAAAACGGGGAGAGCGTTTTACCTGGCATCAGCTTCGCTGTAATATTCTCTGGCTACGATATCTTCGAACAGCTCTCCACCCGTCACACTGCAGGACGACACCAGAGAGACTTTCATGAGCTCAATTTACATCCCGAAATTTGCACTCGTTCAGTTTGTCGACATCTTGCATTCATATTGCACATATGCATTCAATGTGAATTGATGCGCGCAAAACATTTGCTCATACGTGTTTTTATAATTGCGCAACAGTTTTTCCACATGCGTGTGTATAATTCAACATGACAGAAAAATAGAGCAGTGCACAAAACAAGCGAGAGAGAGCGAGAGAGAGAGAGAGCATTATAGGATGGGGAAATCCTCAAGAAGAGAGATCACAGGGGCTTCGGGGGAAACCCCTGCTGCAGGATTTCTCTTCAGCTGGGCACCCCAGCTCTGTTGCTATGGAAACTGGCTCCCGATCGAGCGAGAGGGAGAGAGCGATGCTGGGGAAAGAGTGGGCGTCTGTGGCGAGCACAGAGGCAAAAACAAAGCACAGCGAGATATCATGCGCCACATTATAGAGAAGCACTTACAGGTCAAATATGAGGTAATGAAAGCCCTCTTCAGATATGCTGTCATGGAGCCGAACTGCATTCGAGATAAAACAGAGATAATGTCATCACGTCCATTCATTTCAACGTCCATCATGATGGTAAGAGCTCTGCTTGATAGAAATGAAATCAGTAGGAAGTACTTTCTATATAAATGTCCCGTGTGGTCCGTTCAGCTCATTCACATCCGGCCTGAGCTTTAAATGATGACTGAGAGTTCAGGTGGGTTTGGGGCTTTAATGCTCATTTAATATCATGTCCTATGTCACGCCGCCTTCAACTCACCGATGTTGGGATGCTTGAGCAGGCGACAGATGCGAGCTTCTCGTTCCAGCTTCTGGTGATCTGGAACAAAGAGAAATTCAGTTCATTTGGGTTTGAGAACGTTGCTTTTTGGTTGAGTTGACATGGGATGAACCTTCTGTGATGTGACGTATTTATGGATGAAACGAGAGAATCGTGTACAGTTAAACTAGCACTTTGCATGAAGAGAGAAGATATGCACATTATCACAACACATACATTTTGAGTGTTTAAATAAACCCATTTCACATCCATCATGCTGCATTCACATCCAAACTGATTTCGGTTCTTTTAAAGTACACAGTTTTCAGATCAAACATCAAAGCGAAGGTCACACTCAGCATCAGCCCGACCACACTGTTGACCACACAGTACGAGCACAACGGCCAACCGCTGGCTGAAGGTTTCACGAGCGCTGTAGCTGACTTCAGCTGTATTCTTGTTCGTGTGCTGCTCTGCATGATCTGCAGATATGAAGAGACAGACGCGTCCTGCCGACAGGCCCGAATGCTCCAGCGCACCCTGCAGAGGAAGCCTGCTGTCTGCCATGCGTGAGTCATACGGGAAAACGGACAGCTGGGAAACTGGACGCAGAACATCGCTGCCGTTTCTAAAGAGGCCTGTGCTGTTCTCCTATTGGCTGGCTGACAGGCCGTCTATCATCACAGCATCGTTTAGTCTTCAGTGGAACGGCATAGAACTGTAACTACAGTCAAACATTTCCATTCTGATGGATATTCTACAACTAACAAAATGTAAGCCTTGCTCGGGGATCCGACAGGGGTTGTGAAAAGTGGCTTCAACTAGACGGAAGGGTTGGAAGGGAGGGACTGGCAAATAAATAAAAATAGTTTCAGAATGTCATAAATGATGCATCTGCCAGACTCTTTTATTCAAAGCGACTTATTGTGCGTTCAAGGGATATCGTTTTTATCAGTGTTAAAAGGGAGGGAATCAAACCCACAACCCTTTTGTTGCTAAAGCAATGTTCAATGAGCTAAAGACGGGTTTTAAGAGAATTAGGAAAACAAATTGACTTAAAAAAACATGAGTCACCTTAATAAAACCCCACAAAATCACGTATACATCCACACACACACAGAGAGAGAGCTTGTGAAGTTGTCACATGAGCAGTGAGACTGGTGTGAAGTGATGAGAATGCTGACATCTAAACACCACAAGAAAAAAAACACCTCTGCAGCGAAAGAGACACAGAACCTCCAGAGAAAGAAACGCTGTCAGACCCACAAACCTCATCATCCATCTACAGCAATGAACACACAACTCTATAACCTGTCCACGAAACTTACATACATGAGCCTACGGTTACACAATTAATCGAAAAATGAATCAATTATGGGTAAAACACTACATAATTGCCAAAAGACATTTGCCTTCATTTCTGTTTCGGCAGTGTGTTTGGGCACCGAGTTCAGTGGCGAAACAAAGACATTAAAATTAAATGTCCTTCATTTTTTATTTTTTCTCAACAACATAACTCCCGTAATTATTTGTTTTCTTTCCATTATATTATTTAGTTTCGAATGTTTATAGAACGAATATGACATGCAGCTGCTTCACAGAACGTTATAAAACATTTCAAAGCTTCAATATAAAATCTATTAATCGGAAACAATAATCGTAATTACAATATCGAGGTGAATAATTGACAATTATTATTTTTGTCATAAAAAGCCCTACATGGGCCCAAATATATTAATGGAATATTAACAATTAAAATGTATAGATATTTATTTATAACCGACTAAACTGGCTAACATTCTTTACAACATTATCTCAAGAGTCCCCACATAACGCCCCAAAACATCAAAATGACACCGTTTGGGTAAACCGGAGGTGATTGCCAGCGTTCACTCGTTGAAACCGACTCCATGCGATCGAACATAACTGCGTTCCTGTTTGCATCCACAGAAGCATGGCAAGATAATGGGCCTGTCAGACACAATTACAGCTCAAATAATCACATTTATCAGTATTTATCACAGCAGTAAGCCGTTATAATTGGAAACAATTATGGAGTCAGTCGCTCCGAGCAGCCTGCTGGATTCATCCCTGTTAAACACTGAGCTAAACGTCTTTAAGTGTGTGTGTGTGTGACACTTTGGGTAAATCCAGGTCATCTCTGTGCTGCATTGCAGGTGCTCTTATTATGCACGTGAACATTTCACGCCAATCACAACCTCCCAAAAGCACCGCTTACATAAGAAAAAGATTCGTCCCCATAAACTTCATTTCTCAATATTGGACCATCAGAGGCAGACGGTGTGCATCACCTCTCTCTAGCTCCGCCCCCCTAACATTTGCTCTATTTTTCCACTTGCAACATGCAGCACCTCTTTCATAGCTTAACTGTGAACAATTTCTTTATTTAGTTTGATTTGTTGTGCATTCTAAAATGTAAAGGATGTTCGTTTTTGGTAACAAATGACTGTTTAATCTGTTAGAAATGTCAGATAACGCTGTTACAATTGATAAAATGGCTATAAGGAGGGATCATGGTTTACCTCTAAAACATTTATGGTTTTTAAGCCCCCCCCAAAGGGGGTATTTAAAATGCATGTATAAGATATGATAAAAATATCAGATAAAATATATTATAAATGTAATTAAATGGATGCGTGATGTACTAAAGATCATCAGTAAAGTTTCACCTATCATTCAGACGGGGTCCGCTACACACAGCCTTCACACCCCTTAGAAGATTTAACCATGAGAAGTTGAACATCACTCCACTCTCATGTCAGACTGAAAACAGGGTGTTCAGGGGACGGCGGGTGTCAGATGCGGTCGTAGGCTGAATCAAATCAAAAGTAGCGACGATGAAGCGTCAATCTGAACTTTTTCCACTTGAAGGTACCACGGCTGCACAAATGCAGTTCTTAAGCTGTCGAACAGAAAGTAGATCTGCATGCATGCTTTCGTTCTGCTGTTAAAGCCCCTCTGCACCGGTGTGGGGGTGTTTCAACCAAACACACTTTCACTTTTGACTTAAGCTTCATTCAAACTTTTTGTAATGCGACGGCGACATATTTCAAATAAAGTCAGTGTGGAGCAATGCTTCATTTCAATCAACATTATTGTCACAATGGTGATTTGGGATGTAATGAACAAATAAACAAATGAAATGATATCTATGACAGTTCAGAGACCCGTACACGCGTGTGTTTGCATGTCCCTGTGCTGGTCTCTGTGGGTGACATGAGCGTCATGCTCTTGGCATGTCGGATACACAGACATGCTGTCTGAACTGCACCAAATGGTCAGACTGCCTGTCTTGACCTGCAGATCATCTCAGTGCCGCGTGTGTGCCAACACTTCTCAAAACACACAAACATGCGCGCAGACCCTTCTCCTAAAATATCACACGGCACCACAACAAACATGTCAAACACTGATATCTGTATACTTCACCAGACTGATCCATTCAACAATAACATCTTTTCACCACAGCAACTTATTATTGTGTAGCTGTTTACAGTAATGATTTCACAGTAGTAACAAAAACTGTAGCGACTATACTATCTTGATAGAAAGAATGGTATTTATAAGGGTTATTCAGAACTGAGTTTCGATTCATTCCACACCCACCGCATTCCCCAAAACATTTTTGAGATTTACCTCTTGCCGAGAGCTTTTTGGTGTTTATGATTTTGGCAGCAAACTCCTGGCCTGTGCACAGCTTGACGCAACGTCGCACGACTGAGAAAGCCCCCCTGAGAAAAAAAAACACAAGAAGAAGAAGAAAAGCTCTGAAGATCAGCACACACACAGTGAAGATAAATAAGAAATAATACAGTTAAGGCTTGCATGTTCTGCTTAAGGTCTTATTTTGTGTTCCATGATGGCAAATAAATCATACGGGTTTGTAAGAACATACAGTAAGGGTGATTGATAGGGATGTAATGATTCACCTCGAGCCCGTTGAAAATCGATTATAATATGTGACGATTCAAGCCGGTTGAGAAGTTATTTGAATCGCAATACATGTTTTGATCAGCGGGGACCGCTGTCACTGCAAACTTGGAAAACGTGGATATGCTGATATTTCTTAAAGGGGTCATAGGACACGGCTAAAACGAATATTATCATTTGTTTTACATGTAATGCAATGTGTATACACGATTTAAGGTTAAAAAACGCTGTATTTTCCACATACCGTGCATGTTTGTATCTCCTCTTTGCCCCGCCTCTCTGAAACGCGCGGATTTTTAACAAAGCTCATGGCTCTGAAAAGCGAGGTGTGCTATGATTGGCCAGTTAACCGGTGCGTAGTGATTGGTCGAATACTGCAAGCGTGTGACGGAAATGTAACGCCTCTTACCATATTTGGAACATCAGGTTCCAAAGCAATTGTACTGACAGGTACGCCCACTTGCGTATACATTTGGGCGGTCTTAGTCAAATCATACCACGAACTGACGTGGATTTGTGGGGGTGTGGTTACACGAGGCGTTTCAGGCAGGTCGCTTTCGCATTCGCTTTTAGATAGAATGCATCTTTTGTTCCGACACTTTCATTTTTGCAATTTTACGTGTCTAATACATGCACGGGCAACTTATAACACACCAAAGACACAGAAAAACATGTGTTCGCTCCATATGACCCCTTTGAATGTAAAAAATCCAAGATAAGCACCGACAAAGCCTTAGTTCATTTATTTTAAAGAGATTTTTGAATTATTCATTTTTTATTTGATTTGGAATTTAGTTTTGTTATTTGACATAAAATATGTTTTGATTTTACAAAGAAATGTGCAGCATTTGAGAAAATAATTAAAAGGCAGTTGTTCATTTCTAGTTTGTCTCAACACATTATGTAAAAATAAATTGTGAGTGAATCATATCGTGAGATCAGTATCATGAATCGCATTGTGACCCGAGTTAATCGTTACATCCCTAGTGATTGACATTGCCAAGTGAATAAACTCAAATCAAACACAAATATAGGATCTTGCAATATTTTTGATACAGATACCAGAACAACAAATCAGATCAAAACAGAAAATCCAATAGGCACACACACACCTCCACCTGACAAAACACTAAAAACAAGCTTTCTGAAAATAGACATAAAGAGGCTCTAGAAAGAAAGAAGTGCATTATAAAATCACTCAAGACAGCCGTGACAATGCTCTGAGGTAATTCAATACAGGCTAATTTTAGCGCACCTTGTTACAGTTACACAATGCACTTGGCTGTCTTAAACAGCAGCGACTCTGTAGTGGATCTGTTACGACTGCACATGCACAACCCCCCTGAAGACGGGCACAGACCCACAGGCTCAAATGGCCTTGGAAACACCCATGCGATGATAACATGTGATAAAAACAGACATATGCCACTCTGTGACCTCGGGCAGATCACCTGCGCATCATTGGCTTGGCTAGCGGACAGGAAGAAGGAAGCCTCCGAGATGTTTGGCATCGCTCATTGAGTATCAGAGACTATTAACCTCTGCTATGCTTTTTGGATTTTTGGCTTGGGATCTTCTTTCGTTCCTGTAATTCAATCTGATAGAATTTTTTACCTGTTTGTCCACCAGGGAAACATCTTAACTCTGCTGCCTATGCAAGCACTATAATTTATTCTATTTTACGATTAACATAACATTAACATTCGTGAACATTAAACATCAGAATTATGTAAAACATTGCAGACAAGCAGTCAGCGTGACAGAACACTTTCGATACTCCGTCCAAAGTGGAACAGAAACTTCATCTATAATAAAACAGAAGGTCAAGAAAGGTTGCGGTGATTAGCTGTCACCACTGACCGGGTCAACGCTCGGAGCCGGCGAGACCTGAGATCTGTCTGCTAGTAAACGTGGAGATTCATTAACGTCTGAACCCGTCTCACAGGAGACATTGAGCTGATTTACTGGACTCTACCTGTCAGGAAAAAAATGCTTCCCTGTGCAAAGACATTCACTTCTTCACCATCACAGCAGCTTTTGTTGGCCACATCAGCTAATGTTCAGCCTTGTGTGGAGAATACTAACATCCTTATCACTGTATTTATAGTATAAATATATACAGTACATAAATACATAGCATATACTGTATATATATATATATATACCATAATGCTGAATGATAACCCAATTCAACTATCATGCTGTTTACATGGAACTCCAATGTACCTCATGATGATTTTCTTCCTCCATTTTTGGCTAGCAAGCCATCTCTCTCAACAACACTTACAAACTACACTACATTACTACACAACAAACAGACACATTTCTGAACTCTCCAAAGAAGCAATGACTATATCTGCATTTTGCAAATGAACAATAAAAATAAGAAGAAAATGTTAAATATGGTCAAGTAGATAGACAGTACGCTTGACTTCACCACAAACGGAGGATGTGGTGAAACATTCAGTATGGCAAAGATCACACACTGTGAAATGTCACACAAGCATAATATAAAAATGTATTTTTCTCCCTCAGCCCTACATTTACAGAACAGACAAAAGCACGTTAAATACTTTTTATTGAAAAATGTTGAAAAAACGTGTTGATATTTTTAACATGAACAGATGTTATTCGTGATGTTAACAGATTATTCGTGATCAATGTTTTAATAATTCAAGATTATATGCAAAAAGAAACGCAATACTGTCTGACTGTGAGGTGGAGGGAGGGAGGGGGAGAGATTGTAAAATAATGTCCTAACGTCAGGCTGCAGGCATGTTCAGCGCGCGCGCGCACACACACACACACACACACACACACACACACACACACACACACACACACACACACACACACACACACACACACACACATTAAAGACAGCAAACAGCCGCTCTGACAGCTCCCAATGTCACGGGACAGATTGACCCTTCCCTCGTGGCGGGAAACAGTTTGATACATTGTAGCGAGCGTCACACCACTGAGCGATACAAAGTATCAAACCCATCGGCACCTTTAAACTCCTAATAACAGCAGTGAACAGTGGCTACAGTGTATCTCTCTGCCCACTTTAAAATTATAGTCAGAGATGATGTTACAGGACGAAACGTTTCCTTATCTTAACTGATCTATGCATTTTGCATGAAAAGTGCCCACAAAAATATGCAAGATCCTCTCAGATTCCTCACGTTTACAATCAGAAACTGCATATAGTTACACTACTGTATTATATAGTTTCCTCGCGAGCACTCTGTCCACGTTTCATTTGAACCTCCATCGTTAAAGCAACATATGACATTAGGTAACATGCAAAGTAGAAACACAGTCGTACTTTCCAAGTTCTTCGTAAAGCTGGTACTCGTCGGTAAAGCGCGTACAGGTTGTCGTTGCCATTTCTCAGCCCTCCGCGTTTGCCTGCTTCGTGTCGATATCCGAGCCGTCTTCCAGCGCGCTTCTGTGTCTCCGAGTCCGAACTGTGGGGTTTGCAGGATAAAACTCAAATGTGGCTGTGGGTTCGAGTGCGGGAGAGGTTCTCCGACGAGCAGAGCCGACTGCCTTCCCAACCTCTCACCGAATGCGCCGTTCAGCTGCAGTCTGTTGGTTTTCCGCTGTGTGACGCGACGATGCCTCATCTCAACGGCAGAGGGCGCGGCGGAGCTTTGCACCTGCAACGTCTTGACGTTTAAAAGAAAAGCTCGTCCAAAAATGACCATCATTTGCTCACCCTGATGCCATTCAAGATGTATATGACTTGCTTTCCTTAATTTCGGCTATATCTTTGTGAGCACTGTGGCCACAAAGTTGAGCAAGTTACTGACATTATTTGCAATATTCTAATGTTGAAAGTATTAACACAATATTAGTCATCAAGGTTAATAATATGAAAAACTGAAAAAGTTGCGATAGCATCATAACATGTAAACAAAACGTGCATGTTAAATAAAGTTAAATGCAAGATGTCAAATATAAACATGATTGTGTCTTTATGTTTCACATACCTAGAACTTAAAAGTTTTTTATCTAATGCAATGAACATGTGGCTGATCAGCTTTTAAAAAGCATGTTATCATTTTACTCGTGGTTTCTCATAAGGCAAAAAAAGAAAAAGTCTCCACAAGCTCAGTGTTTGCAAAACGTTTTAATAGATTCAGGCACAGATGTTAAACAAAACTTTGACGCAAATGAGGGGAAAATAACATCTAACATCACACTTGAAAGAATTCTCACTCTCATCTGTGAATCTGAGCAATTGGCTAGAAGACAAAAGTCTTAAAAATCTGACAGACACCACTGAAATATTTCTGATGGTTTCTGTTCAATCTTAAGGAAATGCCTTTAAAAACAACATACAAATAATAAGGCTCTGCATCTCTTGTCAGAAACTGGGCAGAGTGACATAATTACTTTATTTCATAAAACACTCAAAATCGTAAATGAAAACTGGCCTAGCACCATACAGTAGCTGTAATATTTCAGACAATAGTTAAAGTGTCCATTATATATTGGCATGAGAAGGTTTGCAGTGGAAACAATGTTGTTGTTTGTTCTCTAGCATCGCAAGAAACTGTCACCGTTGATGTGTGTACTCGACTGCGTCTCAAAACTGAACAGCACTAGGTGGGATGTTAAAGATGGAGGGGTCAAACTCCTGTCCTTTAAACGGAGATCCTTCAGCGTCCCAGCCCTTCTTTAACATCTCATGAACTTTCTGAAATACAAGGAAAACCTCTATCAATGCAACATCTAGATTGTTATCTCATCAAAAAGGTAAAAAAAAGGAAAACTAGAAGAAAATGACCTAGAGAACCTTCAATTGAACCCTTCAGACGTGCTACACACACATGTATTTATTTTAAGTGATAAACTCACCATCTCGTGACTCTGTGGTTTCCCCTGGAGTTTTTGGTGGTAATCAAATGTGAGGCGGTCCAGCACGGCATGCTCTTCCTCATCCACGGTTGCCATGGAGCGCTCCCGGTTGATCTGGTTCACATCAATCTCTGTCTCACCCTTCAATACAGCGCTCCACCAGACCTCCCCGATTTTACTCAGAGAAAGCTGGGAAAAAAGACAACGTTACCACTAAGATTCTCTACAACTTCTGCTGAACACCCACAGCAAAGAATTAAAATGCACATCATTTCATTTAAGTTTGAAGGAGGTGTTATCTTTATCACAAAGGGACGGTCAATTGCATTGATGGGTCAAACAGATTCTGTACCAGCACACATTTGCCCGGCTCCAAACTCCACAGGGAATTCTCAGTGTTGATTTTGTGCGTGAATTCTCCCTCCATCAGGACCCTCTGCGATCCCCTCTCGTTCACCGCTACGCGAACTCTCCCCGGCTGCAGGTCTACAGTCACCTGCGCGCGAAAGCGGAGTGAAAAGACTTGTTTTTAAATGATGTTTGCGACCGTAAACACGAGTGCAGTCAGACTGTAATACAGTGAAATACGTGAAGAGGTAAATCACACCTGTCTGCCTTTAATGATGTCAGGCTGGACGTGCACTCGAACCTCCACGTCTGTGTAGTCCTGCGACCAGGTGTAACTTTCCCTAACCGCACCATTGTAACTGTCTGGGTCGGCCTGAAAGGCGTCGTGCCCTCTAAACAGTACACATAAAAATGTACAAATACAATTCAACAACTGCACGGTCAGACAGATGGATAGATAGTGAAGTAACAGTATTCTTCAAAGGTGTTGATGTAGTCTGTATCAAATAAACCTAGAGAGTAACTTTTAGGGCACATGGTCTGAAAAACACACATACGATGCAGCCGTCGCTGTGTCTCCCGCTGCTTGCATGTCTACCGTAGGTTCAGCGTGACTGCTGTGTGGCGTCTCTCCATCGGTCTCTGGTGCTGTGGCAGCTGTGGACTCCTCTGTGCTCCTCTCTTCTACAGGAGCTTCAGCCTCCTTCTCGGATTGAACCTCCAGCTCTTGTACCTCTGGAGGAGCTGATTTGCACTCCTCCAGACTTCTGCTTGCCCTCTCTCTGTCCTCCTCTGCCAGCTTTTCAAATAACTTAAATGTCTGAAGAAAAAAAGAAGAAATTTGCAAAAGTACAATGAACATATTAGTACCATTGTTAGAAAGAAAGTAAGTGTAAGTGTAGACTTTACAGACCCTTACTGGATAGGAAGCATATGACATCATCATGTACAACAGTACAGACAGGGTAACGTCACTTTACTGAATCAAAAACAAACTCAATCTCTCTCACCAGTCTCTACACCAGGTAACGTTACCTTGAAAACCATTTTTTCAGCGACTCCAGGTGGGAAGCCCATGCGGTCGTTGGGGCTGCTGAGGCGGCGATAAAAGTCCGTCTTCCTGTAGAGGAAACCAAAATAAACCTGCAGGAAAGTCTGAACGTTTCCAACATGCTGCAGGATCCCGAGCAGCGCGTTGTCGTACAGCTCCGTCATTTCCACTGGAGAAGACATGACGAGCAGCTCAAATCTGTCCTCAAGCTGCTTTATCTCACATCAATATAATTTCTAGACACATAAACAGCAAACGAGACGGGGGAAATCGTCTCGTACAATCGACCTTCGAGAAAACGCTTCACTTCCTGTAAGATCTGTACAAAACAAGAGTCCTTTTACAAACTAAAAATATAAATGTACAAAATCACCAAGGTTTTATTTCCGTAAAACATATTTATTTATTCATCTGTTTATTTGTGTTTTAATTATTTACAATTAAAAATGTATTTTTTACATGGCTACAAATCGTTTCTTTAAGTAGCATGCATGTGCTATAATTCGAATGCATGATGAAATAATATTAGTGTTATTTTTATTGCATTCCAATTGTGCTAATAATATCGTAATATTGTTTGTACTGAATATTAATTATTTACTATTACAAATTTTGTATTTTTAAATGACCCTACATTGTTCAGTTATATATACATATATGACATACTATAATTGTGAAAGCGTATAATATAATAAAGTTTCTATCATTGTATTTTAATTATATTTTACGTTATTAATATGTAAGTTATAATTTCTATTATTTTATAACATGTATGTAATATCGCCCCAGGGCTGTAGGTGGCAGTAATGCGCTAATACTCTCGTGCAGTTTATGGGAGAAAACATGGCGGCGCCCTTGACCAGACACACAAAATTCTTGTCGGTAAGATTTCATTTAATTTCTGTAACTTTTCAGCTATTCTGTTATCTAGGATCTTCCTTATCTTACGTTTCTGAGGAATATAACAAAATTGTTATAAAAATAGAAACAGACTGCGACCGAACATCAAGTGGCCAATGTGGAAAGCATGTTAAACTCAAATGTATAATGCCATTTATGTTTTTGCAGGCGGTGGCCAGCCAGTTTACTTCAGCTGCATGTCTCAGGAATATTCATTCCACTGCAGCTTGTTTAAAGGTATTTAATCCCAGTCACACTATTTATTGGGCTCTTTCAAGGTGTAATGTACCTTTTATGTATGCCATATGTATCTACCAAAACGTATTCTTTCATTTAACTTCTCTCTGGCAGAACCGTGCGGCTCGTATTCGAGTAGGTAAAGGTGACAGACCATTGACTTATGAACAGGCGTATCATCCTCACCACATTGGCCACAGAAAGGGCTGGCTCTCACAACACGCCTGTAAGAACCAGTCAATGTTTTATATCACATTCAGTTCCTGAAGGATTGATCTAACAACTATCACCATTGGGTGCAGAACAATAGGATTGTCCCTGTGGCAAGTTCATATGACATATTTTCTAATCTCACAGGTAATCTTGAAGGTGAAGGCGGAGCGGCAGAGAGGGTCGTGGAGGACGTCTTCATCAGAAGATTCATATACGGCACATTTCACGGCTGTTTGGCTGATGAACTGGTGATAAAACGCAGAGGCAACATCCTGGTCATTTGTGCCATGATGATACAGAAACTCTTTCCCCCTAAATTCTATTTTCTCATTGGGTACACAGAGGAACTGCTCTCTCATTTTTACAAGTGTCCGGTTAAAATGGAGGTGCAGACGGTGGAAGAGAAAGTAGTCTACAAATATCTCTGAGACAGTGTGCGCTGGCTTTCTGTAAAGTCATCTTTGTGTGTGTTTAAAATCGCATGTTGAATGAGTTTTGCATATTTGGAAATGTATGCTGTATGCACGTTAAAGATTCAAATGATGGTCAAACAGGCACCCTTACAATGTGTATATCTGTAAATTTCAAATTATACTATCAAAATACTAGTGATTGACTTGTTGTTGTTAAAGTTGTTTGTCATGGAATAAAGGTATTTTGTGTTTTTGACCAAATATTTTTAATGATTTTTATGCATGTTACAGCTGAAATTCAACAGAGATCTAACTTCTTGAAGTAAATTTAAAATCTGCAACCCACTGTATTTCCAAGTGAAAACGGATATTTCCGAAGAAATTTGTTGTTGGAATAACATCCACAAAACACAGAGAAACATGCATTTCATAAGGTCATTTTTTATTTCATCTTGACTTGATCTGTTTATCCAGAGCAGCACATTAAATAAGTTTAAAAGTGCAATAAATAAGATGATGTAAACCAAGTTTGTTTGTAAATTTATTGATTATTCAAAATTAGACATCTGTATTGTACAAAGGCACGAACACTGGTGTAGTGCAAAAGGCACAACCATTAAAGCTAAAATCAAAGACTGCAAAACGGGAAAATTCCCTTAAATATCAGATCATTCCCTTTTTGAAGCACAGTTCATTTAAAAACAATGACATCAGGTGTCGGGTGGTTGGATGTGAAGCTACGCTTCGATTCACAGCATGAAGAAAATGTAATAAACCATGCAACAGCATGGCAAACCATAAGACAAGCAGATTATTAAAACACGAGGTGAAATGTGTTTGATGGTAGTATATTTAGCACATGACAACATTTGGTTTAAGCTTTCATTGAAGGTAAAAGTGCTCAAAGAGAGACAACAACACATGCAAGATAGTAGTAAAGCGAGACTGATGACAAGTTCAACTGGTTCTCTGTAGCTGTATGACAGCCCAGAAATAATAAGGATGCATCTGAATGATCAGAATCATACTGTACGTACATTCACATTTAAAGAAGGGAAGTATGCATGACTTCACGAGATCAGGATCAACAGTTCACCCCAAAAAGAAAACACTAACTCACCCTCATGTCACTCTTAACAAGAACAACGTTTTCTTGTGTGGACATGAGGGCGAGTACATCAATGGCAACATTTGGATTTTAGGATGACCTAATGAATTTCAGAAGAATTATGTGCACAACCAGATAGATGACAGAAACACTGATCTCTCTGTTGGATTGGGATCCGGCCCGTCCCCTGACGCTGAGTTTTATTTGATGTTTCGACAGCTGTCTCCTACACATGACTGCAACTTGATCAGTCTTTGGTTCATGGTCTGTAAGAGAGCAGGGTCAACCTTCTTCACAATGTTCTCCAGCTGATGGGGATCGGCCGTCAGGTTGTACACCTCCACGAACGACTGAAAAGAGATCCAGAGACAAATGAGTGACGGTCAGTTTGATCGCACCAAGCATGAGACCATTTGAACTCAAATGGATTTTTAATTGACTGTCAATGTTTTATCATTCATTACCTGGGGAAAAATGCTATATATCATTCCTACGTTTCGTCATAGTTGTATAATATTTAAACAATATTAAATGTCTCAAACTAAATCCTAGAGTAACTTCAAAAAAAGTACGGATGAAGTTTCACAGCTTCTTTTGTTATTTTACTGTAGCATTGCATGTTTCTCCAGGACTGTGGTGCTAAGATGATTTTTCTAATACATTTTATATATATATATATATATATATATATATATATATATCAAATAATTAAATAAAGTTGAAATAAATAATAAATTAATTAGATTCAAATAAAAATGTTGTATTATATTAAACATTCAATTCAAGTAAATAAAAAGTACAAATTAAATAAATATTTTTATTAGTTAAATAATTAGTAAATAAACAACTGATAATTAAACATAATAAATACATTTAACAGAAAAAAAATCTATATTTTACTTAAAGGGGTCATATGACACGGCTAAAACGAATATTATCGTTTGTTTTAGTTGTAATGCAATGTGTGTACACGACTTAAGGTTAAAAAACGCTGTATTTTCCACACACCGTGCATGTTTGTATCTCCTCTTTGCCCTGCCTCTCTGAAACATGCAGATATTTTAAAAAGCTCATGGCTCTGAAAAGCGAGGTGTGCTATGATTGGCCAGTTAACCGGTGCGTAGTGATTGGTGGAATACTGCAAGCGTGTGAAGGAAATGTAACGCCTCTTACCATATTTGGAACATCAGGTTCCAAAGCAATTGTACTGACAGGTGCCCACCTTACTTGCGTATACATTTGGGCGGTCTTAGTCAACTCGTACCACGAACTGACGTAGATTTGTGGGGGTGTGGTTACACGAGGTGTTTCAGGCAGGTCTGGGTGAGCATTCGCTTTTAGATAGAATGCATCTTTTGTTCCGACACTTTCATTTTTACAATTTTACGCGTCTAATACATGCATGGGCAACTTATAACACGAAAGACACATAAAAACACGTAGTCGCGCCATATGACCCCTTTAATAGAATCTAATTGTAGATTTATAACATTACATCTACAGTCTATAAATTGGGCGTTTATAATTTAGATGTTTTTTTAAATTTGAAGATGGGCATCTCTCACATGAGGATGACCACCTAAAAGACTAAGAATATGTGATCTAATGCACAGAGAGGCAGTGAAACTAAACTTACACATTACTAAATGGCTCACCTCATTATCTGCAAACTCACAGTACTGCAAGTTTCCATCTTTCAGTGTCCTCACACAAGCATATGTGTTGTTGAAAGCATCTTCACACACGCAGTCCGGGAAACAGTGCTGTAGAGAAACAAAGCAGTGCTCAATACATCAGAGAACTCAGAGAGAACAATACTTTACATCAGATCATTCATCAAACACCTACAGCTAATCCAGGGCCGAGTTTAGGGCAGCTGGGATCTTCAGAGGTATATCCCTCACCGTTGTACTCCACCAGAAAGAACGGACGCTCGGTGCCGTTACGCAACGACGGAGCCTTCACAAAGAACACAAACACGTGACACTTTTATAAAAATACACGTATGGGTGTGTGTGTGATATGATGTCTTGAAATAGATTAAAAGCAACAGAAAAATATGATATGGCATAAAAATATAAATAACATAATATAAGAAACATGGGCTGTTCCAGCTCACTCACCATCTGTGGAAGAAAAGACTGTCCGTCCATATTGACGGTGGACAGATTCACTCCAGCGATGTCCAGGATGGTCACAGGCAGATCTATATTCATCACTGGAGACTAACGAACATTCAAACACGTTACACAGATATAGCACGCAAATCATGCGTGTTCATACACAAAGACATCCATCCGTGTGTGCTGACCTGAAGCGTTTGCTTGGGTTTGATTCCCGGCCCCCGAACCAAGAGAGGAATACGGATGTCAAACTCATAGAGCTGTCGCTTATCAATGGGCAGAGAGAACTGACCTGCAGACCGGACCAGACGAAAAACAATGTTATGAAAACAGGTCAGATTAAACCGTGGCATGATGATGATTTCTCACCGGTGTGATAGCCGTGGTCAGATGTGTAGAAGATGTAAGTGTTTTCTAACTCTTTCATCGAGTCCAGTTTCTTCACCAGCACTTCCACCATGTCATCCACAGAGAGAAGCGTCTGCCACCTGTATAGAGACACCACGTCATTATTTACTGCTTTCACAGCACGTTTAATGAAATGTACGAGTGCTCTCTGTACCTGCTGCGGTAAGCATTGTCAAGATATTCAATGGAGCTGTTGGGCATGGGGTTCACAGGCTGACGTAATAACCAGTGCTTGTCCTGAAACACACAGGAACCCTCAAGTTTACATGAGAAAATAATTACATCCACACATATTATAGAATACTACAGTAAGCATACTATAGTAAAAACTATAGTAAATACTGTAATATACTTTTATATTACATACTATGGTATGGTTTAAAAACACTATACACTCTTAAAAATAAAGGTGCTTCTTCAGAGGGATGAAACGGAAGAACCATTTTTGGTTCCACAGTCAAAGGTTCTTTAAATAACCATCTCTTTCTTACTTTTTTATAATCTAAAGAACCTTTATGGAACCGAAGGGTTCTTCTATGGCATCGAAGAACCGTTTGAAGTGTAGTTTCTAGGAGTTGCATAACTCTAAAAAAAAAAACCTTATGGTTCCATAGAGAATCTTTCTGTTTCACAAAAGGATCTTTGTGGCAAAAAAAGGTTTTTCAGATGATAAAAACGTAAGAAAGAGATGGTTCTTTAAACAACCTTTGACTGAATGGTTCTTCGTGGAACCAAAAATGGTTCTTCTATGGCATCGCTGTGAAGAACCTTTTAAGCACCTTTATTTTTAAGAGTGTAGTAAGTACGCGTAGTATACACTTACAAACATGAATCATGGTTTAACTACAGTAATCATAGTTTTTAGGTCCCATGGTAGCAAAACCATACTACCAAAAACTTCACTATTTAACCATGGTATTTGTAGTAACACTTTGGTAAAACAAAAGGGTATCAATCTGCCAAAAAAACATGATTACTACACGTTTACTATAACAAAACCATGAAGGCTATGATGTAAATAAATGGATTAAAGATCAAATGACCTTCCCGGGTTTGTTGAAGCTGCCGTCACGTGGAGCTTTGACGTCAATAAAGGACTTCTGATATTGAGGAGCGGCCGTCCAGGGGGAATGAGGGGACGGCGGACACAACATCATGAAGAACGGATACCTGGGGCTTCGCTCCTCCAGGAAATGCAGCGACCGGTTTAACTGATTTCAAAAAACAAGACTCGAGTTAACAACAACATGCCACAATATCGAAAAGATTCTTGATCAAGAGTAATGTGAGCATTGAGCTTCAGACGATGGAACGTGCATTTAAACCAGAGTGCAAAAAGATAAATGAATCTGTAAAAATATAATCAGGTCGTATTTTAAACTGCAGACACACAGTTTCAGTCATTTTAGATTGCATTAAAAAGAGATTAAATGTGAACAGTCACTATTGTCAGTGGACTAATGTTAATCTGTCTTCAGGACACCAGACCTTTGGTCAATAAGAGCGGTCTCAGTGACGGTTACTTTGTCTGACTGATATAAAGCAGCTGAATGAAAACGTGTCTCACAGCTTGACATGTTTTGACAAACACAGAATCTCCTACAACTGTCGTATTATAGTCATAAAGTCAAAGAAACAGTTGAAACTTGTCCTAAACATCCAACGGTAAATAATTTCGTCATTACGCTGTGCTGAAAAGTGAACGTTCAACACAAGAAAAACAAGTCTGACATGAAATCAGTCAAATGTATTGGCTTTGACATTTACCAGGAAGTAAAGAACTTAAAATGTATGCAAAAAAACCCCGTCTAATTCTCAGCATTCTCCAAAACTGTTTTCTCTTAAAGGGGTCATATGGCGGAAGTACGTGTTTTTCTGTGTCTTTGGTGTGTTATAAGTTGCCCATGCATGTATTAGACACGTAAAACTGCACAAATGAAAGTGTCTGAACAAAAGATGCATTCTATCTAAAAGCGAATGCTCAACCAGACCTGCCTGAAACGCCTCGTGTAACCACACCCCGGCGAATCTACGTAACTTCGTAACATGATTTGACTAAGACCGCCCAAATCTACACGTAGTTAAGGTGGGCGTAATTGTAAATCTCATTGTATCGTCTGTCAGTACAATTGCTTTGGAACCTGATGTTCCGAATATGGTAAGAGGCATTACATTTCCGTGAAATGCTTGCAGTATTTGACCAATCACTACGCACTGGTGAACTGGCCAATCATAGCACACCTCGCTTTTCAGAGTGATGAGCTTTGTTAAAAATCTGCGCGTTTCAGAGAGGCGGGGCAAAGAGGAGATACAAACATGCACGGTATGTGGAAAATACAACGTTTTTTTAACTTTAAATGGTGTATACACATTGCGTTACATCTAAAACAAACAATAATATTCGTTTTAGCCGTGCAATATGACTCCTTTAAACATCAACATGTCAATCAAAAATAATCGTACTGCTTTATAACCAATTCATCAATTTACATTACACCAATTAAAAAATGTTTTGTGATCATTTATCAAAATGTAATTACGGGTGTCACAATACAAAACTAAAGATGAATTTGAGCATTTTTTTATATTGTAGAAATACATATTTGTAAATAAACATAACCGTGAATTATTTTGGCCATGATAATCGTGTTGTGAAAATGTGATATCATGAAAGCTCTAAATGTAATAACTTTCTTGCAACAAATTTCAGTTTTTCTGTGACGTCATCGCCAGAGTCCACCATCCTCTGTCCTCACATGCACTTCAGTTATGGTACGAACAGACACTTGTCAAAATCCATCATCATCGTCTCGCTCTACATATTCTTTCTCCTTAAAAATACCCTATTTAAGCTGTTTCACAATAAATTTAGATTAAGAAGCATCAGGCATGTGATAAGCCAAGGACAAAAAAAGAAGGAAGACTGCACGCAACCTCGCGCAACCCCAATCCCCCCCCCCAAAAATAGTCTTTAATGTTACTAATTAAATGTTACATGATTAGAAACAGGCAACAACACAAAAACAAACTATTAAAATTACCCAGCAATAATGTATGATATTTGAACACAAAAAGTAAAGAATACTGTGGCCTCAAGAGACTTCCATACACAGCCACTAGATGGCGCATGTGATGTACGTCATTCGTACATCGTCTGTCCGCATTAATCCGCATGAAATAAAGGTATTTGCAAATGCTGCATGTTGTGGTTTTAGATCATTTTAATGTATGCATTCAGTAGAGACTTCAACGCGTTTATATATAGACAGTGACTAGATTGGCCATTTGTATAGTTTCAAGCCATTAAATTGCGGAATGGCCTATTTTAGTCTCTGTATATAGAGAATGTTATAATGTTAAAGCATATCATATAGACGTCTCAACTTCCTAGAGACGACTCTAGATTTTCTGTATAGAGAATGTGAAGCTGACGTCACGGCCTATGTTGCATGCTGCAGTGGCGCCGCCATCTTGGGAGGATCATACTCCACTGCTATTATTGTTTTTTTGATATGTACCGTTACTTGTTTTGTTTGATATATGGAGAAATCCAAATTGAAAGAACCAGGGCCTTTTCATGAACAACTCTGTGTAATGCTATTGCAGTTTTTAACACAGCAAGACCGACCTACCACAATATCAAACAAGAAAAACAAAACACTGCATTGAACGCACTAGCAGCCATCCCCCAAGATGGCGCAACATTCAACGTGGCATGACGTCGATTAACAAGCTCTATACGTTACAAAACGCTGTTCAGTCCCCCCCTTAATTAAAAATGGCGCTTTTTTGAGTACCAAAACAGCTGTGTTTGGTGTCTATTTTGCACGGACTCTCTCGATACGTAAAGATAACTCGCAAAATTATGTTCTGAATAAAGCGGTCGCTCTGCATTTATAACAAGCGTGTGCATTACGTAGACAGCGTAGAAAGGATCCTGTTGGCCGGCTGTATGATGACTACGCGCACATCCCCAAACCCCCCAATCCCGTCACGAATTAAAATAAATTGAATTTATGCTATTTACGCGGGTGATCCCAGCGAGGTCACAAAATACGGAAATCCGTATTTATACGGAAAAATCACATCCCTGAAGCATAGCAGACGTACCACCAGGTCCGTGAGGTAATCCTTTTCATAGCTATCGGCATGTTTCTCCTCTTTTCCATTCACAGAAAGTGTATAGTTGTAATATTTAGAGTTCCCCACCTGTGGATACACAATGAAAAAGACAGGTTTTTAGATCATGTAAATGTTTAAACCATCACATGCTTAAAAACTGGATCCGCTGTTGTTACATTTACATTTATGTTTTTGGCAGAGGCTTTTATCCAAAGCGACTTACATTGCATTATACTACACATTTGTTTCCAAGTATGTGCAATCTCTGGGATTGAACCCATGACCTTAGCGTTGCTAGCCCTATGCTCTAACCACTGAGCTACAGCAAAGCATGCAATGTGATCGCGTGACCAGGTAATAAAACACAGAGTTCTGCATTTTTGTTTGTCTATGGCTGCTGACAGTGTAAAACAACAATATAGAGATAGAGACGGGGGTCTGATGCTGTTCCCATGACTCACCAGAGCGTACCATTGATCCCAGCCGGGAGGAACATGAGCCACACCACCCGCTTCTTTAGAACCGTACTGAACACACAAACACGGGTTAAGTCAATTGAAAAAGCTCATACAGTCTCACAAAATCGGTCAAAAACATACGTTGACATTTGCATAATAAAAATGTATTTTTATTGTAACATTACTTCATGACATTTAAGGCTTTTAGTGTGAACATGTTATGTCTTGGTGAGATCTATAAGCTAGTCTGCTCCAAAATGTTGACAAAATTCATACTTCGAAGATAAATCCCTTCAAAACTTTTAGTATTTCACTATTCCCCCAAAAAGGATCGATGATGGTTCATTTAAAAGGGGGAGGAGCCACTCAATATGTCCCACCCTAACTTCCTGTTCCAGTGGAAATTGCATCAACACATCGAACAAAGCTGCGCATTTCACTTTAATAAATCATATTTATATGGTGAAAATGGTTTTGAACGATTTTTGCAAGCGTAGCGATTTCAACTTGAAACCCGCTGACCTTATAAGATCTTAACTTAGGACTTAAAATAGGACGTTTCTTTACTAAGAGATTTATTAAATTCATCTCACCAGTTCCCGATGACAATTTTTCTTGGCTGAGAACATTTCAATGGTTTGAAGGCTTTGCGAATATTTGACAAAGTTGTGTTTGCTTCTCATACTAGAGCAGACACATTTCACAGACCCACAGAAATGAAAGTCAAACCTGATTCAAGTATTTTCCTCCATAGAAGGTCTGGTAGCGCATCTTGCTGAGGTACACGGGAAAGGCCGAGGGTTCTGCCTCTTTCTGCCAAGATACACTGCTGCAGTTTCCAGATATAGAGTTATTTCTGACTAAATTATTATGTGGATATTTTCCAGAGAGGATGCTGCTGCGACTGGGGCAACACAGAGGACTGGCAGTGAACTGAACAGAAAACACAATGAAAAAATCTTGTTATACGTTACATGCAGATATTAGTTGTCCCCTTACTCGATGAAGGTTTGACCACTCACAGCATTGGAGAAGGTGACTCCAGAATCACCGATCAGAGCTTTGGTCTTCTTCATGGGTGTCTGTGAATACAGAAGAACTCAATGAGATGTTATACATCAAAATAATGTTTCACCTCTGACAACTACACTGCTGACAGGATGTTACAGTTCACACTAATATTAGCCCTGTGAAATGTTCATGTCAGAAAAACATGTCATATCAAACCTGTACGAGTTTCTTTCTTCTGGAGAACACAAAAGAAGATATTTTGAAGAATGTTGATAACCAAGCAACATTGAACTCCATTGACTTCCATTGTATGAACACAAAACCACTGAGACATTTCTCAAAATATCTTCCACTGAAGAAAGACTCACATACATGTTTAAAACCACACGAAGAGGAATAAATGATAACCTCAGGCTCTGTTGAAAAAACAGCATATGCTGGTTTGGTATGTTTTGATGCTGGTCTGCTGGTCATGTGCTGGTTTAAGCTGGTCAAACCAGCATCAAAACATACCTAACCCAGCATATGCTGTTTTTGTCAACAGGGTATACAATTTGAACTAAATGACTAATGCACCTTAACCCTAATACTATAGTACTTTAATATTTAACATGGTATGCCAAGGAATCCAACATGTTACTTTAGTAAATACTAAAGTATACTTCAACTTACCATTCCACCCATCTCAATATCCTGGTCATCGGTGAGAATGAGAATGATGTTGCTGGGGTTTGCACAGTCTGAACACCTGAACGTGCAGGTGAGCAACGTGACGAACAGACAGATGGTCAGAACACCTGCGCTGGACCTCCAGTGACCGATCCACGAGCTCGCCATGACCCGAAACCTGCGATCTACCAGCCTGCAGAGAACGAGTCGGACACGTGAAAGAGATTTAGAGTGGGATGGGCCGAGAAAGTTTGAGGAAGTGAGACACTAAAAGTCATATGACTGCAGCTGATCAACAGATGATACATCATACGACAGTAAAATAAATCTGGTTTCTTTTATAAACTCTGAAATATTATTTAACGGCTGAGAAGAGATATTACATATGGATAAGTTACACATTTTTATAAAGAAACAAAGTGGGGGAAGTATATCTCTCCAACTTTAACAAAATTAACAATTAACAGACACGACACGTGCTTCATTACAAAGGTCACTTTGTAACAAAAACACTTGCGTTTTTATAGTTTAAACATCATGTGTTACACGCGTCTAAAACTATTTTTTTAAAGTGCGTTGTTTAAACTGGGAAGCCATAAAACATACCCGTACATGACTGCTGCTTCTGTATGAAGTGCCACATTACAAGCGATAGAATGTGATAGTGTCTTAAGTTTCGCTTTTATGGTTTGTTTATTGCTGTAATCATGCAACTGCTGTAGGGCAGGCTAAATGTGGCATTTAGTCGGATCTTGTGAGACGTGCCTCTGTATCCAGCCGGAGCTGTTTTACAACGCACCAAAACCTTTCAAGCCGTGCCAAAGATTATAGATATTAACAAGACGTTGCAATGCTACTTCCATGAACGAGGTCGAGCGAAAATAGTTCTGTTTTTCAGTAAAAGAGCCAAAAAAGTAAAAAAAAAAACTATTGGTCGGGCTCTGTACTGAAACTTGTGAGGTTCTTGCCAAGCTTTGTGCATGCACAGTAGCTGGAGCAACCTGGGAATGGTGTTTTAGCGCAATTTGAGTTTAGGAAACAAAATATGCTACATTTTATGTCAGGCTTCATTCCTGGACGAAAGTATGCTGACATATTGTGGCCTTAACGAGCAATTTTAGAGTTATCAGTCTTATCTTAATTAAGTAGATTGGACTTGGTCTTGTTTTGTCAAAACCGCTACCCGGATGTGTTGCAAATACGGCAGCCGAGTGCGGAGACTTTCCATAGAGGGACTTCGTTCTAATCCTGCACGATACATATATTTCACAAGGGGGCGCTCAGCGGCTCAAAAAAACAAACATTCATGATGTGATCATCAAAAATCAGGGCCAATGCTATAAAATACTGTGCAATAGCGAGGAAATTAGTAATGATGCCATCCCTGTTTAATGCTTCAAAACCTACCTTACCAGCACATGCTGTTTTTTGTTTATGCTGTATCTTAATAGCATCTTTTTTTTGTCTACTGCTAAAAACTCGTTTCAGTGCGCTACTTTGCAACAATGTATAGCAACAAAGCGCTATAATAATACTTTTGAATCGAATCATAGTTTGAATGTACTAATTCGCATAATTGATACCTGATTTTTTTCGCCCCCGTCGCACTTGACCATTTAAAGATAACTTCCGGGCCAAGTCACGCGCGCTGCGCAAACCGTTCGTCATATGACATCAAAATATCGCGAGATCAATTCGAAAGCACAGATTTGAAGCTTAGCGTTCGCATGTTGTTCCTATTTCAAGAAATGTCCCACCCTCGACATCTTCAATGAGGTACAAGTGCAGATGTACGGGGGCAGGTGCAGAATGTGATTTTACCCGACATGTGCTGATAGACGAGAAGTGTTTTTAAGCACGCGGGGAGCTGAAATAGTTACACGATGATCCCATTAAAACGCAGGAAAGTAACGTTATCTGAAACTGTACAGCAGCCAAAACAACAAACCTGTAAGTTTCCTCATGTTTGTGTTTTCATCCTGGAGAGGAAGATGGGATCAAGCAGACGAGCGTTTCTCACGAGACTAGGACGAAGCAAAGGATTTCTCATTACAGACACGTACAGGTAGAAAAACGTTACGTTAAAGTTGTATTTAAAGTACATTAAAGAACAATGTAAATATCAGGGTATTTAGGAAAGTATAGAGAAGTGTCCTGTTTTCATCAGCGTGTGGTTATTATTCCAGTTCATCCGTCACACATGTGGTGTCAGAAAACAACAGTGGAGATGAAGTTCAGACCTGGCTGGACCACCAAACCGCACGAGACGTTTCCAGTTCAGAGCATCTGCTGGACATCAGCTGGTTTACAGAGAGCATGGAAGCTGGACAACCAGTTCCAGTCGAGGACGGACACAGATTAAAGGTGCTATAGCAGATCTCAGGTGTGGACTCTTGTTATGAACACCTTATCTTGTATCTGCCATGATTTACTTTACAGTGTTATTGCAGGTGACCCCAAAGCAAAATGTGAACGTAAATACAATTCAGATGAAAAGTTACGCCTGTCAGAGACGAACACCCTTGAAACACCACAATTCACTTCTGACCGTGAGTTTCTAAACGTGCAGCTGCTTTACTGTGCATTTCAGTTGGTCTTAAATGTTAACGTTGTTCTGTCTGTGTGCTGCAGGAAGCTCTCGAACTTCTGGCTGAAAATGCAGGATACAGTGAGAATGAGGGCAGGAGTGTGGCGTTCAGACGGGCAGCGTCAGTTTTAAAGGCACTTCCCTATCGAGTGCACACTATGGATGAGCTGAAGTGTTTGCCCTGCCTGGGTGACCATTCACAGAGAGTTATAAAGGTTCGACTTTCTGTCAAATCTACCAGAAGCCAGTGTGAACGCATTATTCACGTGTCACTCCCTGCGATTCTTTCAGGAGATCTTAGAAGACGGCACATCGAGGGAAGTGGAATCGATGCGACAGTCTGAGCAATTTCAGGCCATGAAGGTGAAGAATGGGCATGTGTGTCATTTTATGGATGTTAAAATACGATTCTAGCTTAATATGCAAAGACAAGAACAAGTTGTTTGCAGGTCTGTTGCAGCTCGTTTGGGTTTGACCGTTCTTTCCCATAAGCCATTCATTTCCAGTATGCAGCGTTGTTTGAAATATTGGTTATTGCGTATTGTATATGGTTTGTTTGATTTCGTATCCGTCTCTTTCAACAGGCGCTGACGGGGATTTTCGGGGTAGGTGTTAGAACGGCAGATCGTTGGTTTAGGGAGGGTTTGCGTTCTCCGTCAGATTTGATCCGTACTGGACAGCCGTTGAACCGTGAGCAGCAAGCGGGTGCTTATTTTGAAACCAGTTTGTGCGATACGTTCATTAATGTCTGTCTAAAATAATGAAATCAAACGTGAGCTGGTTTGAAGGTGAATTCCTTACTTTCAGGAGTGCAGTATTACGATGAGCTCAACAAATCTGTGACTAAACATGAGGCGGATCTGATCGGTGATATCGTGAAGGAAGCTGTCGGCGCGGTGCTGCCCGGGGCAGAGATTCAGCTGATGGGAGGATTCAGGAGGTGAAATCGCTCGTGACGCACGGCCATAACCCTGTGCTTCTAAAGCAGATCTTTACAAATGAATGTGCTTTTAGGGGGAAAGAAGTCGGTCATGATGTGGACTTTCTCATCACGCATCCAGAGGAAGGCAAAGAGGAAGAACTTATGCCAAAAATCATCAGCTGGTTGGCGGAACGGGTACTTGGATTTTTTTTTTATGACAAATGACTTTTTTTTGTCTTTTGAACTGTAATGATGCTTTTCATTTTGATTTTCCAGGATTTACTTTTATATCAGAAATCCACCAGAAACTCTTATTTAGAAAAGAAAGATGCCCCAGGACGGCCACCTAATAACATGGATCGCTTCGAGAGATGCTTTTCTATATTTAAGCTTCAGAGACCTGCAGAGGCCGCAGGAAGTGACGGCGTAAGACCCAGCGACCAATCAGAGGCTTCAAACTGGAGAGCCGTGCGAGTTGATCTAGTGGTCAGTCCTTACAGTCAGTTTGCCTTCGCTACTCTTGGTTGGACGGGATCAAAGGTGTGAAAAGCTTATATTTTGCAATTTGTTAGTTTTATTTAGTTTAATAAGTGCACTTGATTTCACTGTAATTTTGTAAATATTATGTTGTTGTTGGAAATATTTGCACTGGTTGGTTTGATTTACCGCCGGTCAACTGTGATGATGTTTTCTGTGTTGACGTGTGCTGTTTCTCTCGTCTCTCATGATGCGCTCTGTTTGTTTTGCAGTTGTTTGAGAGAGAGTTGAGACGGTGGGCGGGGCAAGAGAAACACATGTCATTGAGCAGCCACGCCCTGTACGACAGCGTTCAGGTGAGTAACGTAAACACTCAACATCCACTATTAATTCTATATAACTGTACATTTATACATTAATAACATGTAGGTTTATATTGATAATAAAATGCACAGTTCTGACTTTCTGAATTTCTCCACTGAGGAAATTAATAGTTAAGTGTTATTATTGTTTTCTGTCATCACTTTTGGAACACCTCTCATCCAATCGCAAGCACAAGAACTTACTGTCCAATAAATAAAGTTCAATAAGTGCAGATCTGTTTCTTGAGCGCTGCGCTAGCAACACACAGAGGTCATGGGTTTGAGTCTCAGGGACACATACTGATAAAAAATGTATTCCTTGCACTTTGGAGAAAAGCTATTATAGTTTTGATCTTGGTTTTATTAGTATTTTTAAATTAGCTTTTATTTTTATGTTAATTTTAGATACAGTTTTAGCAATCTTGGTATAGGCTTTTGTCATTTAGTAATGCATTTGTTTATTTTTTATGTTGCTATATAAGATTCATACATTTTTATTTTTAAAAGTTTAGTTATTTTAATTAAGTTTCATTTTAGTTTTTTAGTGTTTATTATTAAAATTTTAGTGCTTTAAAGTTAATTCAGTTTATTTTTGAGGCAACATTTAAATTTTTCATTTAGTTTAAGTTTTTCCAATAATCTTTCGGACAATATTTGATTTGATTTCAATGAACAGAAAGGTTTACTAAACTAAAATAACCTTGGGGAAAAGCTTCTATGAAATGCATGAATGTAAATGTAAATACATACAGTCATTCTCTCAATGTCTCTCTATCTCGTGCAAAATCATACAGAGGTGTTATGTCAGAGCTCAGTCAGAGGAGGAGATCTTTGCATATCTGGGTCTGGAGTTTATTCCTCCCTGTGAACGCAATGCCTGAATCTACAGATGAGCCTGTGTGTAGACTCTTCATTTCTGATCTCAAACCGCCTGATCAGATCATGTGTCCTCCATAAGCCTGTTTATGTAGTAAGTAACGGAACAAGACAAAGCAAAGATCAGATGTCGGACACTCTTTTAATGCACATGATCTGATCAGGATTCTTCAGCACTTCATGTCCGGTGCTTTAATGACTTTGTGTGAGGTTTTAACCCTTTTTGCAGGTAAAACTTCAACCGAGATACAAAAGAGATGCATTCTTTACCTTTTTAAAACCTGATTATTAAATTATTAGTACTGAAACCGTTTCAGAATAAAAATGTTTGTAAATGAAATTGTTTCTTCATGTTTATCTTCATATATGCACCGTAAAGCCGTTGTTAAATAGCTGTATTCTCTGTTCTCACTGGCACATCTTAGTTTGGTCTAACAACTATTTTATGCAACACATACTGTAAGTGATCATCTCACATATACAAAATCTAAATAAAGATACATCCACCAAAACTATACGTTTTTCAATTTATCAGCACGTGACATGTATATGAAGACCAACGTGAGTATTACGGGGTGGTTTACCGGACAGGGTTTATACTAGTCTCAGACTAAAATAAATTTTAGAGTTGTCTTAACTGAAAAGTGCTTGCACTTACAGATCTTTAAATATATCTGTGCCATCTCAAGATGCACACTATTAATGTTTGTTGCTAAGGAATGTTTGTAAAACTACCTAAATATCCTAATTTAACTAAGGCCTAGTCCTGGTTTAAGATGATCCCTGTCTGGGAAACCACCCCTACAAGTCTCGACCTGTTTTAAAATAACAAATCTTAAATAAAAACTTCATATGTTTAGTTGAGTCAGCTTGTGGAGTTTGAATGCTATCAGCAGAATAATACAATCGACATCGAATTAACAAGAATTATGAAGACATTGTCAGGACTCTTTCTGCTTCAGTCATTTATTTTTTCCAGTTCAGTATCATGTAGAGACATGTATGTACATATGTGTACATATATGCTCATGTCGGGTCTACAGGAAGCATTTGAGGTTAAATGATGCTTGACGTTGTTTTAACGTTCTGTGTTTGCACCTGGATGACTGTGACCCGTTTTCTTCAAGCACTGTGTATCTCTACAGGCTTTACTGTATACAGACACCCACCGCCTCACTGTAAAAGGCTGTCTCTGTCTCTGCTGGGGTTCTTTCACCTCTTTCATCGTCTCCAGCGGTGTTTGTTGTGTTTGCATAAGCAACAACTGTCTCATGACACAATGAATGTTTGTATCAGACCCAGAACACCAGCAACATGATCTGTGACGTTTAACATTGACTGTGCTTCATTGGGTTTAGTTTATTTACTGGTATTATAATTCTGATAAATATATTTGACCTGAGCTCTTAAAATTTAACACACTGGTGTACGTTCAGGTTTAGTCATAAAATGACTGTGTAAAGAAACAACTTCTCAGATTGCAAAGATTCATGTTAAATCAATGTTGAAAGTGACCAATTTAATTAATTGAGTAACATTAAATCAATTCTCTTTGCTATCTGGGTTGGATTACATCATTTTATGAAGATTATTACAATTTATAATATGTTTAAAAAGTCTAAATTATCCTAATAATCTGTTATAATAAAGGAATTTACTCATCTAAATTTGAAATAGTCTATGAAAGTCGATTATTAGGGTAATTTAGAGGATTTTTGGTAATGCTAATGACCATCTTATGAAAAAGTTGCAACAATACCATGTATTTTCCTGTTTTCTATCATTTTATCATCTATACAAATAAGTAAATAAATAATTGCACAGTTTTGAGTGGAATTAAACCACTTAATTTTTTTATTGATTCATTTATTTATTTTGGAAAAAAAAGATTGCTTGGAGTTCTCTGTTGTGTCTCGGATGTTTCTCCTAAAATTAAAATGAAATCAAATGAAAGTGTCATTGTTGAAACACATGAAGGGTATGGAGGTGTAAAGAAATCGATTATCGAGGTAAAATAATCTGGATTTGTGTAAATATGATGAGAAATGTTTGCATTCATATTGAGATCTTCAATAATATTGACTTTTGATTGCGGACTTGACAAATCTGAGCTCAGTTTGACACATTGCTGACATCTCTTCTGAAACTCTAATGACAGACACATTTCTGACTTGTTCTCAGGAGAAATATTTCAGACACAGATGAGATTTAAGCAAAAGTTTTGCTCTTCTTTTTTATGGAATAATTTAGATTTAGATCTCATCTGTGATGTAAATCATCTTTACTCTAGCCTCCTCTGGTAACTGGATGTCTAATTTCAGGTTAAACCACCTCTCATCTCATCCGTCTTTAAGTCGGATTTTACGCTGGTTTCAAGCAGCAGACGCCTTCTGCTAACAACATAATTGACCTCTAAATGTCATTTTAACTTCAAAGGGCGCACCTCTGGGTTCACACCTCACGCCGGCGTTTTCATGAGAGCCCTAACAGGAACAGGAAAGACCCAAATGTAGTTTTCCCTCCTCCCTCGTCTTTCTCTGCAGAGATGCTCAAGTGTCCATCATCTGCAGGCATTCACAAACATGGCTAACTGGCCCCGGCTCCTGCACGCCGAGCGTCGTAACAGACGGCTGTGGATGTGTGTGAAGGGTGGGTGGGGATCAACAGTCATGCTCAATAGAGTTTAATGTCGTCTTCACACCACAACAACCCCACCCCCCGAAACAAAAGTCTCCCGAATGGGCCGTCGGAGAGTACTGGACACCTCTGGGCCTGACGTTCTGCCAGGGTTCTGACGGTCCGAGTGACCCGTGTCTTCACAGACCTGCTTCACCGACCTTGCCGGTTCCACAGGTCTGATCCCTCTCTTTGGAGTGATCGAAGGGTTACTGGACGTGTTGCAATCAAACTGATGAGATTAACCGGATTAGTAGCTTTGATGGACGCTCTTTGCATAAGAAAAGAGAGAGAATGTTGCAGAAACACTTCGCCTAAATCCAGCGATTGTCCAATTGAGGGATAAACACATGCATGACTGTATTCTCTGATGGGACGGTTGTTGTTGAACACATAACACATGTCTGATAAGGTTGCTCTCGAATAATATTTATAATACTAAAGAAAGCTGTGTGTTTTGATATACAGATTTGTCCTTATGTTCAAAAGTTTTTTCGTATTTTCCACGTGTACTGTGGATTTAGCACAGCTGGTTGTGTTCGGAGAGACACAATACATCTGCCATCATAACAGAAGAGCAAACAGGCCTATTAGAGATGAAAGAGGCTCATTGAGGACAATCAAAGGCTGTGACCGTTGGGGGTCATTACTGTGAGAGACCGCCGTCTGTAGCAACACTTCAGACTCAATGTGAGGGAGGAGATGTCACTCGATCATCTCCTCAACTGACATCCCATATTCTACTAACAGCTGAAATAATGGATGCAAATACGTCTAACTGGACTCATGATCACAAACGCATACGGCAAAACAGAAAGTTCAGTTCTGTAAAGCGGTCCTGTTAATAACAGAGGACATAAGAGATGCACGGACGCTCGATTCATATAATCCATTATTGTTGTTATGGTTCATAATGGCTTTATAATACGTTTCAATTCATAGATCAAATTTAAATCGGACGTCAAATTATTATAATAAACTGTTTATAACTAAGACGGAGGACTGTTTAATACCTTTGAAATCTGCCAAAGAGAAAGAGAAAAAAACTGTCTTGAAGTAAATAAATAGGCACAAAAATAAATAATTTAGTAAGCATCAAAATTAAGATTTAAAGGGATAGGTCCCTCAAAAATAAAACTCCTGTCATCATTTTTCCTCCTCATGTGGTTGTAAATCTGTATGTGACCCTTGAGTGGAACACAGAAGAAGATATTTTGAGAAATGCCTCGGTGGTTTTGTGTTCATACAATGGAAGTCAATGGGGTTCAGTGTTGTTTGGCTATCAACCTTTTTCGAAATATCTTCTTTTTTATTCTGAAGAATGAAACTCTTGAGGATGATTAAATAGTGACAGAAGTCTCATTCTTGGCCAAACTATCCCTTTAAATGGTCTTTAATCACAGTTAATCCAAAACCGTTAGCAGTATTTTGTTTGTGTAATTCAGGGTTAATTCCACTGTATTGTTCTGGAATAAAGAGAGTCGGTGACACGCTGTAATCTGTGTATTTTAATGACAGTGTTGGTGAGATGAGAAGCGGCTCTGTCGTCTCCAACCCCTCCCGTCTGCCCTCCATAAAACCAGGCTCCTGTCTGCAGCGCTGCCTCATGCCTCCGCTGACACGCACATCAAAGTCACATATCACGGCCCGAGGAGAGCGGAAATGCAATATAGAAACCACACTGATAGATAGCACTGAGTGATAAGACAGGAATGAAATTGGCCTGTTTGTTTGGTGTCTCAGTGAATGAGAGAGAAAGATAGAAAAGAAGATATGATGAGATAGTGTCAACAAATGATCTGCCCTTTGAACTTCGAAATGGACTGAAGAGAGGAATAAATTCCGACTCAACCCTAAAGTTGAAAGATTTTATTATTGCCGTGAACGACAGATTATAGAATTTCAAATACGATTTCGATTGGAAGGAGCCATTGTGAAATTGGATGAAGTTTGTACGTTTACTTTTCAGAATTTGTGTTGTGGCAAAGTCTTTCCAAAGAAAGTACCGAGATAAATTATAAACATGAATCAACAAATACCCTGCAATACAAAACGTCAATAAAATAACATTGAATTATACTGATTTCTTTCATTCTTTCCATTTTTCTGTCTGTTTTCAGGTTTAAATGATCAAGAAAATATGCTTAAGCTGCATTTTATAATAAGCACACAAACAAGCATCAAATAAAAATGCAAACAAACAAATGAACTGTGAGCGACGTCTGGCGGACGTCTGCTCAGAAAATCTCCACCCGTGGCGCCGTCTCTCTGTTTTATTCTTTTCTTCAGTGTTCTCATAGGGGATCAAACCCTTCAGGTCTTTTAGAAACAATAACAGGACGATCTGTGGCCGTTTTATTGGCTTGTCTGCTCATCAGGAGTGTCTGACGGGCTTTCTTTAAAACTGCAACTGATCAACTCAATCTTCAACAAACAGCTGATGAATCAGATCAGATGTGTAATGATCCCGTTTGGGAGGGGGGTGAATGGATCCTGGGCCTGGAAGTTATCTCCATCAGTCTCTACAGACTACTGTCTCCATACTCGTGTTGTGTTTCTAAAACAGCCCATTAACTTCTACCTGCCACTTCAAAAGAGCCGCGTGCTTTGATACCAATACCCACTGAAAAGAGTATAAACAAAGACTGTATTACACACATTTACAGCCACTCACAGGAACATTAAGTGTCTATGAGAGAGAGAGATTTTAAAACAACCTTGTAATATTGTAACAAAATGTAACAATAAACCAGATACATTTCAATAAAAACAATACAATTTACTTTGTACTTTAAAAACGTTTTTTAAAAAAATGTTGTGCACAATCAATTTGGCTTTAATAGTTCTTCCCACATACTTTTGTCTTTACAAGAATGTCTTTACATTACCTCACAGCTCATCAAAGAACATTAAGTAATTTCAAATGATTTTAAGTTACATCAGCCCAACCACCTCACAAAGTCGAAATAGTACCTTGAATAAAAAAGACAAATTGATTGTACTTAAAAACAAGGCAGAAAAAATTGTTTTACAGGTTATATGTTTGTAATAAAAAAAATCCAGAGCATCTGTCAGTATAATATAAGTATTTAAATAATAATAATAATATTTTTAAAAAGTTTACAAATAATAGGATTTTTAGACAATCTCCTTTTAATATTGCATCTATTTTTGTATATTTGCAGGGGTGATAGATATAATATAAGATAGATGTCATGTATAAAATTATACATTTTTTTTACATTTCTTTTCAAGACAGAAGGTACAAAGGGACTATAAAACACTTTATATTTACTGCTATGCTGGAATCAAAGTCACTCTTTAAAATTGAGTCAAATATTTCCTTTTTTAAAGTGTTTTTAAAAATGTTGCTTTATTGAGGCTATGTTTTGTTTGACATTTTTGTTGTCGTTTTTTTTACATCAGTTTCTGTGGTTTACACTGGTTGTCCTGCAGCACTTATGAGAGAAATAACTCAAAACTGCTCAAATATAAGAAATGCAAAAAATCACAGCTGCTCGTGAAGTCCAGTTCAGTACAAACAGATTTTAACCTTGAACTTCAAGCATCCGAGTCCTCATGTGAATATATGAAACACACACACACGTCAGAGAAGAGGCCGGATCAGAGATGGGTTTGGGGGGGATTACATCTCCAGACTCGCTGGTGCCAGGAGTTAATGGGTTCACTCAAGGCCGATTGAGACGTCTTCATTACCACACTTGTGAAAACTGAAGGGGTGGAGATCAGGACAGGGGAGGATGTTTCCTTTGATCTCGGGCGAAGTGAATTGTAAATGAGCCGGGATTATCCCTATAAATACTTGAGCCCCATACTGAAGGTGTGAATCACTGAAGCCAAAGCAGAACACAAACACATCCGACACCCTCGCTCATCACAGACACATCCGCAGGAGTTTGGAAAAGCAGGACTGCTGATTCTCTCTGTTTTCTGCTGGATATTTCTCTTTCTTTGCTGGATTTGGACGTATTTGCGGAGATGAAGGGTCAGTTTTCCATCGAGTGGCTTTCTCAAAGCAGTCAGGCCTCGTCCACAAATGCTTCCAGCTCTTGGATGTCTTCTGGACAGGAGGGACCCAGCACGTCTGGCACGGCTTCTGAGAGCCTGCCCGGCTTCTACAGCAGACGGAGAGCAGAAAACATGGAAAACCAGACGCATGCCGAGCAGCCGACAAACACTTCTTTGTGTACATCTACTGAACAAACTGTGTCCAACAACAGCAACATCAGCCAACAACACACTCACGGTAAAACGCGGTCTTAATAACTCAATTCAATGTGCTATACTGTAAGATTTGTGAAATTATTATAGTTCTCTGTTGTCTTTTATTGAAGTATTCACTTAGTCTCAGATGTTTCTCCTAAAACGAACGTTGATTGTAGATGTAAAAAATCTGGATTTGGATCAATTTGACGAGATCTTCAATCATATTGACTTGATTGCAGACTTGACAAATCTGAGCTCAGTTTGTGAAATTATAGTGACATTTCTGACTCTTCTCGGGAATTAATATCTGAGACGTAGATGAGACTTAAGCAAACGTTTCCATTTGCTCTTCGTTTATTCTCATTGATGTCTATGAGAACGTATTGAGATAATAAAAGAGATCTCATCTGTGATTTTTTTGCCTGTTTATTAGAATCCTGTGGCTTTTTCTCCAACTGTTTTTCTTCTTTCAAAACACTATATTGACGTGTTTTTTGTTTCTCACAGCATCAGAAGTGGGTTTCAGCAGCAGTACAGAGGAGGAGGAGACGTCGGGGTACGAGAGCGAGGGTGGACGTTCCCTCTCACCTGGAGCACCGAAGGAACCGTCCGCTCCATCTGTTTCTCCGTCTATCGGCCGCAGACCTCGAACGGCTTTCACAGCCGAGCAGATCAACAGTCTGGAGAAAGCCTTCAAAAGAAACGCTTACCTCGGAGCTCAAGACAAAGCCGAACTCTGCAAAAGACTAAACCTGTCCGACAAACAGGTATGTGGCGCGCATTTACTATACAGCTACATCAGATGGGGAGTGGGGAGGTACTGCAGATAAAAGTGGCACAAAATGAAGTTTTCTAATTTTCCACATTCTTGTCTCCATCAGATTAGAAACTGGTTCCAGAATCGACGCATGAAACTCAAGAGGACGGTTCAGGACAGCCTGGCTCACGCGTGTCAGGTGAAGGTGGCGTCTCATATGATGCATTACCCTGAGCTGCACAGTTTCCGCCCCGCCCCGTATCACAGCTATTACACCGGGGTGCAGGAGAGCTCGACAGCGTACGCTCAGTTCCCTCCAGCGTTCCACTACAGTCCTGCTACAGCGGCTCTACCTGTGGAAGCTCTGTATCAGTACAGCACCCTACAGAGTTTACCCGTCCATCCCAGTAACCCGTCCATGCTGACACCGTACCAGCCTTACCACTCCCAGTACTACAACACACAGTAAGAGAGCGGACAGTCAAAGAGTTTTGTTTACATTTGTGAATACAGGGTGAAGTGCAATAATGAATGTGAAGAACCCTTTTCAGACTGTTTTAAGCGTTTGTAAATCTTGAGAAAATGTATTTCATTCATGTCTATTTGTACAAGAGGATTGTATAATAAATCATCATTTATTTGACTATACGAGTCTGATTTCTAGGGGGAATAAAGTATTTAAGTTCTTCTACTTTACTACGGAGTTATTTTAGAACTTCACTTAAGTAATAAGTTAAATGCTCTCACCCAATTTTGTCAAAAGCATGTATTTAACTCCATAAAATTTCATTTAGGCTGTTGCGCGCATACTTGATAGTCGTCACAACTTTAATCTTTCACCTCGATGTATATTGTAGGCAGGACTCATAATATTCACTTCAGTTGATTGTATTTCTAAAAAAACAAACTATTAGCATCGAGAAAACGAAATGGGTTGCTTTATAAAGTAAAAAAATAAAGTTTTATCAGGTTATAATTTTAAAGGAAAGGAAAACATTTAATCTTCAACGCAATGTGGAAATGTTTTCACTTCAAGCGTGTATTCATCTTGATACGATTTAGACACAATAGACGATACCGATTTTAACCAGAATTCCAATCTGAGCTTCTTACAGAACAGTTCTTCAGAATAGGGCTGTCACGATTATGAAATTTGGCTGACGATTAATTGTCTAATAAATCATTGCGATTATGACGATTGTCTGTTTTAGAGCTTTGACTTTTAATTCTCATACATTTTTTATTCAGCTTTGAAACAACCATATTGTTCTGAATATAAAGACTTTTGGGTCATCATACTTAAGGTTTAGGCTTTTACCTGTCAATAATACAACCGCCAAATACTTGTAAATTGATCAGGAGTGAATTGAAGCCACCATTAAAATGCTCAGTTATAGAAAAGCTTCTAGTCTGTTTTTTCTCTCACTTGCAAGACTACAATAAAAGTTTACTTCTATGTTAATGAGATTTTGGTAGACTGGTTTTCACACTGAAATAATATTAAATTGTACTGCAGGTTATTTTTATGGTATATGCTTTGAAAGTGATTGTGTTGTGGTGGTACATTTTACAAGTATTACCATGCTTTAGTTACAATGTATACAATAAAATATGCAATATGCAGATGCACTACAGCTCCCCCTAGTGTCTTCTATAGAGATGTGCATTAATTGCGATGATCTGAAACCATCGCGATGAGACGATTATTTAATAATCGTGACAGTCCTACTTCAGAAAGATAAATACAAAAGAAATGTGTCTTGTAAGACATGACATGAGTTTACAGAGTCATTATCAAACGAATCACAGAAAGGCATGGCATTTAGAAAAAGGTTCTTTTTATGTAAACCGATTTTCAAAAACACCTATTCCTTAACACACCTACAAAAAAAGATTTACCCCACAAGTATTACCCTCCCACTATGAACACAGTATATGAAACTGGAATCAAACTATTCTAAAAACAGAACCACAAAAAGAGGAAAAGTAACAAACAATTTCTGTCTCCATATTGACTGCCCCGTACAACACAGAGACCCGGTCCAGAAAGGATGCGTCTTAAACGGTTTTCTGCTGGCCCTTCTTTCCAATCAGAGACTTGTGGATGTGTGGAATCACGCCTGTAAGAAAAGGAAGAATAAAAAAGTAAAATGATTAAAGTTCAGTCATGAATACTACTACAGCAGTTAATCAATAATTAATTAATAATGCAGGTGTGTGTATTATCAAAATGAAATTCACCTCCTCCAGCGATGGTGGCTTTGATCAGTGAATCCAGCTCCTCGTCTCCACGGATGGCTAACTGTAAATGTCTGGGAGTGATACGCTTCACCTTCAGATCTTTAGAGGCATTGCCAGCCAACTCCAGCACCTGCAGATGTGACGTTACAGTGTAAGAGACGAGGGAACTGCACAACTACGTGAAAATGTGCTCATACAGACACATTACCTCAGCTGTGAGGTATTCCAAGATAGCTGCGCTGTACACCGCTGCTGTAGCACCAACACGACCGTGGCTCGTGGTTCGAGTCTTCAGGTGTCTGTGGATACGTCCTACAGGGAACTTAAATAGACCCGTGAAATTAAAATCAGATCTTATATATAAATAAAACATACAGTTCACAACTTCGAAGTAATGGCTATTGGATACATAAAAAAGGAGAAGAGCCCTTCCAGATGTCCCGCCCCACCTTCCTGTTTTAATAGGAAATACAACACAAGAAAGAACAAAAAAACAGCTTTCATACATACCTGCAGACCAGCTCTCTGGGATCTGGACACTGCTTTGGCTTTAGCTTTACCGCTGTCCTTTCCAGCCTTTCCTCCTGCCTGTGGAGACAGAATTACACAAAAATCACTCACACACAAAATCTCATGGAAACAACATGATGCTCACTGTAAGTCATGCACCGTTATACATATAAATCAAACCCAGAAAAAAAACAAGCAAATAGGTTCATCAAAGTTGTTTTGGTAGTTGTTCTCTGCCATTTTAAACGGAACTTCACACAGAGATGCTTTTATGTCTTAAATGTAACTCCACTCTGCTCACTTTCCATCTCTCAGTGCATTTAATAATGTAAATAGATAGAAATGCACAGTAATTAACAGAGATATGTTTAATACTAAATGCATAATGCATTTTCTGTCTCTTTTAACACAGAACGAAGATAAACTACATTCATTTTATTACCATGGTAGGCGCTCTTTCACCAAAACACAGCAAAAACACGAACACTGCGAGCCTATTAAAGTCATCGCGCGCTTAAACCTGCAATCGTGCTTTAATACAGTTTACACCAAACATAGACGCCGTACACATGATGATTATGAATAAAAAACAACACATATCTTACCATGTCGCCCGATGAACTTCTCTTTCACTCGAAACGGAGGGAAAACACAATGATGTCCACTTCACCGATAGCGCGGCACAGGGCAACGTACCAGCCAATCAGCAAGCTCCTTCTTGGTTTGAAAACTCACTTTCAACCAATCACTGTGCTTTTTGATGTGTGGTAGCTTTTTTGGTTTTTTTATTCTTTTTTGGATCACCAGCGCAGCGTTCTTGTGCGCATGCTCTCTGTCATCCCTACAGTAAAACCGATTACATGTGCATGCATTTATCATGTTTGATGTGCTTGCCTTGATCGTTCGTTCAAAATAAAATCTGAATATATTTAACACGTATAAAAGCGGCGAGGGAATGACAGGTAATTGAGGGCAAATTGAATGTCTTAATGATTTAATAAATTGGTTTCAGAAGTGATAGTTAGTCAAACATACCGTTTGTGACACAGAACAAACAATTATAAGATTACCATGAAATATGTTCGTCATTTCGAAATCATGTCAAATAATTTAGCTAATTTTTAGCTAGTTATGTTTAGCTAATAGTTGTACATAAATATATAATTATGCTACAATATTTATTTTCAATTCTGAGGCATGGCTGCCTTTATAAGATAACTAAAATAAATCTTTGTTATTTGGATTTAATCGTAATTATTCATGTGCGTAGTTCGTACTTCTACAATCACTATGGGTGGCCTGAGTCCACCTAGTGGACGAATATAGTTTATTTAAATGATATTACCATATTGACAGCTTTCAAATTAGTTTGTATTTCATTTTTTTATTATAGTGTGAACGAGTTAGGTATTTTGGAGGAACTGAAATACATCATGTCACAAAAGCTCATAATCTAGCGGTCAATGAAAATAGCTGTTCCTGAATCAGATCGTAAGTACGAGGATATATTGCGTATAGGTATTGTGCGCTTTTATAATTTTTTCTTATAATTCTCATTTTTCTTTTATGATATATAATAAATGCATGGAAGGTATGATTTCGTTACATTATTTGAAAAAGTTACGTTTTCACGAAATAATGATCTAGGGCTAGGTTATTGTTTATTATGCTTCTACATTTAAAATGAGCCCCAAATTATTTTGTATTGATTAATATTAATAAAATAAGGTCAGCTGTCATGAACAGGAAATGCACGCTCACGGGGCGGAAATGTCCTTAACCAATAGAGCCCGAGCGCACCTCCCTCACTGCCGAATGACAGGCGCCCGGACCTATGACCGACCCTCCGCGTCCGCATCCCCCGTTATTGGCAGACGCGAGGCCAATGCCGTGCCTCCGAGAGCCGTGTGCGCTGACACTCGGGCAGAGAGGAGCGTTTCTCTGCGGGAGAAGTTGGCTGGAGGTGGCGAAGATGGCGGATGGAGACAGCGGGAGCGAGCGCGGCGGCAGCGGAGGAGGAGGCGGCGGCGGCGGAGGCTTCCAGCACTTCCAGCGGGAGCAGGAGACACAGGAGCTGGCGTCCAAGCGCCTGGACATCCAGAACAAGCGCTTCTACCTGGACGTCAAGCAGAACTCGAAGGGCCGATTCATTAAGATAGCGGAGGTAGGCGCCGGGGGCTCCAAGAGCCGCCTGACCCTGTCCATGTCCGTGGCGGCGGAGTTCCGCGACTACCTCGGGGATTTCATCGAGCACTACGCTCAGCTGGGGCCCAGCAGCCCGGAGCAAATCGCGCAGTCGTCCGGCGCTGGTGACGACGGCGGGCCGCGGCGCGCGCTCAAGAGCGAGTTCTTGGTCCGGGAGAACCGCAAATACTACCTCGACCTGAAAGAGAACCAGCGTGGGAGGTTCCTGCGGATCCGGCAGACCGTCAACCGTGGCCCAGGCTTCGGGGTCGGCGGAGGCCCCGGGGGCGGCGTGCAGGCCGGCCAGACCATCGCGCTCCCGGCGCAGGGTTTAATCGAGTTCCGGGACGCGCTCGCCAAGCTCATTGACGACTACGGCGGGGAGGACGACGAGCTGAGCGGCGGGCCCGGGGCCGCGGGGGGCTACGGAGAGCTTCCCGAGGGCACCTCCATCATGGTGGACTCCAAGAGGTTCTTCTTCGATGTCGGCTCCAACAAATACGGGGTGTTCCTGAGGGTCAGCGAGGTCAAGCCCAGTTACAGGAACTCCATCACCATCCCCTTCAAGGCCTGGGGTAAGTTCGGAGGAGCTTTCTGTCGTTACGCGGAGGAGATGAAGGAGATCCAGGAGAGACACCGGGATAAGATGTACGAGAGGAGAGAGGAGTCGGAGGGCGACGATGTGGACGATGACTGATGACGTGATGATGAAACAAGAAGTTGCATGAACTCGACTAGCCTGTTAAAATGTTGTGGCATACTATTCATTTGAAAAAGAAATAGATATGTGAAGTTTGTATGTGCTAAGGGTTGGGGGGGGTTTCATTGGAGAATATTGGGGGTTCGATTTATTCCCTGTCCTGTCAAACCAGCAAGTTTAATAGTCTCCACCGACAATTACACCTGTAATACATCTGAGAGCGTGAGAAACGGGCTGAAAGGGTGTGTAATGATAATTAGCTGATATTTAAAAGATACATAAAATCTATATAGTGTCACAGATCTTCATGGTGTGTGTTTTCTGCCAAGGCAGTACGGGACTCCAAATGTTATCCAAGCGTGCATCAGAAGAACTTCATAATCATGTCGTAAAATTGTGTTTTATATTCTGATATTCCCATGGGGCTCTTAAGTTATTTTTTTTATTTCATTAGGACTCGATTGACAAGCCATGTGTCCATCTTCTGTGGTGTAGAAATGTTTTAATTCAGATTTGAAAAGTTTTGTCCCCTCATTTGTTTTGTCAGCAAAGAGATTTTTAAAAAATGAAGTCTGAATCTGTCTTCCATAAAGATCATTATTGTTCTGTAGACACGATGTAGAATGGAAGTTAACACTTTTCCAGTGTTATGAATTATAAACGTTATGGCTGTAAGATGGCCTGTGAGATGTTTCGGGGTCGACGTACAAAAGAGTTTTGTCTTTTTCTTGACTTGGGTCCAAATCTGTATGCCCTTGTTGGATTTAAGAGTGAATATTTAAGAGTTATAGAAGTATAGTGTAAAACACTCCATATTAATATAATATAAAGGACAGCGTTACATGGCTGAGTGTGTTTTCAGACTTTTCCCCTTGTGTGTGTGTTTTTGTTTTTTATTTTTTAACGCAAGCTTGTTCTTTATGAGAGAATACATAAACAAACCAGCATATTTTTGAATACGCAAAATTATATATCAGAATTATTAAAACTCAAGAAACTAATTTTGTAAAAAAGTCAGCTGGGGTTGAACAATTGTCCAGTGTATTTGTGTTGTGAAAGAGTATAGCAGAATTAAAACTCATTTATACGATGCATCTTCAGATTGGCAATGAGTCATAAACTCCGTTTACATCGTTTCGTGTTTTATTGTATTATTTTGCAGTTAATAAGTCTTCAGTGGTCCTGTAGTAAATGTTTTTGCACGCCCGTCCCGCATTTTCCTTTTAATTTATTGCTTTCTCTTGCATTGTTGCTCAACAATACCAATGCTCGACATTTATTTTAGCCTTTCACCAAACTTTATGAAATAACTTAAGTGGTCCAGTGGGTCGTGATGGAGATTGTTGCGGACATTTCTTCTGTGCACTTTAGCAAGAACAGAAGCGTTGTGGGTCAGTGTAAACACTGATCTGGTGTGACTCAAGAGCAGAGATTCAAACATAATTTTTGGGAGCAATCGTGTTTTGTGCTGATGTGAGGATTCTGTGTTAACTGTCAGCTCTGTGTGTGTTTCTGTGATTTATCATCTAAAAAGTCTGTTTGGATTTAGCACCGTCTATCCGTTGGTAGCGAATGCCAGCATCCTTATTTGTGAGCCAATCCAGACTGGTTTTCTGTACTGGCAGCAGCTGGTTTTCTGCCACAGCGAGCTGACTTAGCAGGCCGGCTATTTTAATGTGAGAAGCGTGAAGAGCATTCCTGCCCCGCTGGCCGTGGATTGATTCAGCTGTGGCTTTAACTCGATTTAGCTCGATTGTTTTCCACACGCTACTGCAAATGTTATCAGCAGAGCTCTTTCACTGTGACGGACACACGCCGCTGCAGCCGAGCAGAAGTAGAGAAACGTGTTGTTTGATGAGATAGAAATTCGAAGTTACTGAAGTGCTTTGGCTTTGCTGGTTGTGTTACGGTAATGTTTCCCGATTTGGCAGCCGTGGTTGAACGGCAAGTGAAAGTGTGACACAGCAGCTGTTGGCAGGACATTCTTGCGTCCCTCCCCCAAACTGCTGTTCATGTTCCTTCACTACATTGAGCGTTTGTACTGGAGCTTTACAACACAATGGATTTGTGCTTCTTTAGCACTTGTGTCTTTAAAGAGAGAATTCAGTCCAACATGAGAATTCTTTATCATGTATTCATCCTCATGTCACGTCAAACCTGTATGCGTTTCTTTCTTCAGAACACAAAGGAAGATATTTTGAAGAATGTTGATAACCAAACAACATCGAACCCCATTGATCTCCAATGTACTATGAACACAAAACCATTGAGACATTTCTCAAAATATCTTCTTTTTGTTGAGTCACAAACAGGTTTACAACCACATGAGAGTGAATAAACGATGACACAATTTTGATTTTGGGGTGAATAATTGCTTTAATGGCAGGTTTAAATCAATAACATTGTCATCAGTCACGTCTGCAGTGTTTACTTTTATAAGCTAAGTTCATGAAGACACAATGAAGAACAAAGATGATTTTTGCTTTGACAGGTTCTTTACAATAAGCCATGTGCCCGCATTCTGAGCGGTTTCTTCACTTTAATGTACATAACGCCGTAAAATCCTCTCTATACAGGCTGCTCAATGTCGGGACGGAGTAAAATATCGCAGCACTTTTTAACCGACCCGTCCATTTAAAATGGGCACAAGCGGTCAAGCGTAAGCTCTTGCTAACATTCTGTAGGACTGAACTTGGCTGTGTTGATTTCAGATGTATTTTGTGAGTATAGATATATAAATATATGTGTGAGAATATGTGCTGTAAAGCGTCATGTTTTTTTCCGCCTTATTATGGCTAAGAAACCAGGGACAGGAAGCACTTTTCATCCAGAGGGATGGGATGATGAGGTCATTTCCTGACCGATCGGTCTTCCTGTTTCCTGCGGTTGGGATTTCTGCAAAGTTCCGTGGGGTGTCGCCATGTGTCCGAGCGCTTTGAAATGAACAATACCTCTGTACCGAACTCTCGAAGAACTTTGGGAAGAATGTTGCATTGTTTCAGGTGATGCACCCGAGCTCTTTACAGCATCCATGTGCAAACCACTGTTTATTCAACCCCAATGGAATGCACAAGCGCAGTCACTCACTGAACAATCTTTTTTAAAAGGTAGCTATTTTTCCAATATATGTTGTTTTCGGCAGAGATTTTAATGTCGGGAATGCCCTCGTCTGGTTTCAACTCAGGTTCTTGGCATTCTCACAGTATATGTATATTTGTTCAGTTCATTTTTGATCTGTTACTTGATAACGACATTTCAAACGGAGAGAGAGATTACAGAGGATTTCACGGCTACTGCAGGACACTGTCAAGAGCTCAGGTCTCAGATACTCAAAGTATCTCCGCCCATCCCATCAAGCCCCGCCCACATGTCAGACTGCATAAGAACAGGCAGTCTTCCATTTCTCCCATGGCTACACCATTTGTTTTGGCTTTTTATTTTTTGGAGATTTACAAGTCTATATTTAGAAAATGCAATGTATGTTTGTAACAGAATAAAGGAAATTATAAATGATGGAAAGCACTTCGTCTTCTGGACTGATTTTTTTTGCTTGTATGCAAACAAGCATACAAGCTACGCGGAACTTATGTGAGTTGATATAACGTACTGCAATGCAATATATCTAAAATATCTTAAAATCAAACGATAATTTAGCTATTAAATTTAGGTTATTGTGTAAAATGTAATGATGATCATTGCAAATAATGACAGGTTTCAAACATTACTATTGGGATTCATTTAGATGTGTCCAAGTCTTTAAAATTATGTTTAATAGACCGGGCAGTTGGTCTACCAACAGATCTGTAATGAAATTTAACAATCCAAAGTTTTTTTTTTTTCGTCCAGTCTAAAATGTGTCACATTACAGAAGTAAGATCCATTGCTTTGTGTTGACTTAAATCAAGCCAGTGTTAAGTGAAGATTGCGGTCGCAGCGTCTCTGGTCACACAGATGTCTGCAGCATTTGTCTGTGACGAATGACTGTCATTCTCACAGGAGCTGATGGGAAAGTAAGGATTCAGACGGGGTTGAACTGCACACAGGAGGGGCATACGGGCACATAATACCAAAGCGAGACCTCTGCCAGATCATACTGAGTTTGTGCAAATGCTGCCATCAGATGAACCTTCAACCATAAAGAGTTTAAAGGAGTAGTTGACCTTCAAAATGAAAATTCTTTCATCATTTACACACCCTCTTGTCATTTCAAACCTGTATGACTTTCTTTCTTCCGCAGAACACAAAAGAAGATATGATGAAGAATGATTTTAACAGTCCCCCATTCACTTGCATTGGTTATGAATGGGGCGCTGTGCGGTTCTGTTACCAACATTTTTAAAAATATCTTCTTTTGTGTTCTGCAGAAGAAAGAAAGTCATACAGGATTGAAATGACCAGAGGGCGACCAGAGGACAGAATTTTCATTTTGAAGGTCAACTACCTTTTAGGTTTAAAACAAACCAACATTCAGAAACAAAACTGGAGGTTTGATAGAGGTCAGTTAAATGTCATCATAAGAGGAAGCCAAAATGTTTGCATTTGGTTAAACCTCAGACTCATTGTAAAAAAAATATTTTTATTAAGTGTACTTAAGTTCAAGTACATTTGAAGTACATATAGTATGCAGACTAATATGAGTGTACTAGTAGGCCACTTTGTAGTTTATAAAATAAAACCTTTAACTACATTTTTTTGTATGTACAGGTGAACCTTTAGATGTGTACAATAGTTTACTAGTTCGATACTTGTAGCAATTTGTTAGTTCATGAAAGTAGACTTTGAAGTACACTTTAAGTTTAGGAAATGTTAATTTTATTAGTATTTGGACAACTAATCCACTATTTTAAAATGTCAGAATTTCATTGCATTAAATCATACACTTCCAAACCAAGTGGCTTCTGCAAACAGCTAAACCTTCATTTATATAAGCGGTGTCAATGTGAGTTTTAGTATGAAGTGTGTTCTCTTCTCAAGCTCAGAGAAACCGCAAGTGTAGATCACATTAATTTGGAAACATGCGACTCTATATTTGAAAAAGTATATATTCTGATGTTGTTTAAAACCTATCAAAGTGTGGATGGAAGAATTTCTTCCAGAAAGAGGACACATGATCATTTTCCAGTGCACAGAATCTCATCTCGTTTTCAACATTACAGTTGTGGCAAATGAAGTCCTGAGAGATGCGTCCAGCTCGACTGTAAATGAACGTCTGCCTCTGACACTCAGATCGAGTTCCCCGGTACACGGGGGGGTGGGGGGTTGGGGTGGGGGGGCGTTACGTGATGGGGATTCTGCGTTCACAGGAAGAAATCCTGATCCCAGCATGCTGGGCTGGCAGTGGCAGGCTATATTTAGATGGTGTTGCCATGTGCCCGGAATGTGAGACATACATTCTGCAGCAGCCGCATGTGAGCGTGCAAACGCTTCGAGGGGGAGGGGTGTTCTCAAATATTACACCAAACACTTCACATTGTTCCAATGCTTCACATTGTTCCAATGCCATGTGCCAGATTGTTTTCATCTGTTTAAAATGATTATTTATAAAACAACACTGACTGTTCATTTTAAGATAAAAGTATATCTCTTACAGCTTTATATAACAATTTATATGTTACTGGTATAGCCCAGAGAGAAATGTTATTTCTCAGATCTTACTCTTTCATAGCTCAGAAGATTTCTTAGTTGAGTTTCATTTAAATATCAGCTTAGATGTTTCTGCTAAAATTGATCACGAAAAATAAAGAGATTCAAATGAGAGTGTAATTGTGTAAACACATGAAGAGTATGGAGGTGTAAAATGAATGTAGATTGTAGAGGTCAAATAATCTGGATTTGGGTTCTTTTGATAGGAAATGTCTGAGTTCCTATTGAGATCTTCAGTATTTAGAGTCTTTAATTGCATGACTCCTCTGCGCCAATCGACCTATCGCTAAGCCCCGCCCCCTTAGATACTGTCGCTAGCTCGGACAAACACACTGAGTTCGCTAATGTCTTACGATGTGAGCTGTCAGTGTGAAAGCCTTGTCCCAAGAGGTTTTTTTCACATATTTTGCACACACTCTCGTTGCGGAGCATTCTAATGGGACTTAAATATATCATGGAGGGATTTATAAAAGATTTTACAATAAATATTAATTTGGAAGCGAGGGTTTACAGATCACAATGCAAGTGGGAGAAACAGGTGTCCTGAAATTTCATGTATAGATTTTTTTGTATAGATTTGAACATGGCACGGCATCGTGATACTACGTGGTATCGAGATACTTCAGCTGGTATAGTACCGTAAGACCAGGGACGTAAACAGACATTTTGAGGGGCATGGGCTCAAGTGGAAAAAAGGGCACTTCTCATATTTGTTTTAATTTTTTCCAAACAAAATGTTAAATATATTAAAATAACTATTTTTTGAAGTCCCTCACACTCAACCTATTGTTTCATTTTTCAATAATGGTCTTCTGTAGAATTGACAAATTTTATCACAAGAACAAACATGAAATTAAGCCACATTGTGTATGTTTTCTATGCTAAAGTTTCAAGTATATATTTAGGATAAATGACTGCACAAAGGAAAATGACATATTTTCACTAATAATTTGTTTATTTTGCACACGCCAATAAACTGTTGGTGTCCCAATTACACCAAAATAATTAAAACAATGACCTTCACATTAAACTGAAAAAGGCAGTTGGTGCTAATTTGTTATTTTACAGGAAAAAAACCTGCAAAAATAATTAAAACACACTGCAAAAAATGATTGACAAAATACAAAAATACAGCTGCTTAACTAATTATTATTATTATTACCTATAATTACACTTACTGTACCACGCACGCGCACACACACACACACACGCACGCGCACGCGCACACGCACGCGCACACGCACACGCACACACACACACGCACACACACACACACACACACACTAATGGTGACAAGAACTTTGTTTCACTTTTGAGGGAGGGCAGATTAGATCTATCAGCATACACAACATATAAAATGGATAGTTATTAGATGAGGAGTCTGACATCAAACTTATCAAGTTATTGTTTAAGGCAGGACATTTTGAGATGTTGGTCTATTTTGCTTTCATGTCTTCTTTTGCTCTAATGGAAAGGACATTTCCAAAATACACAAAGTTGTTTGTTTTAAGCCTTCTATACCCTCGTCTGTTTGCTTCTGTAGATTTCTTCTAAATTATCTAAAACAAGCGGCATATACTGTATATCTGCATATGTAAACATAACATTTTAAGGGAAAAGACTCTTGATGTAAGTCATATTAACTAATAACTGGTGGTATGCTTTAGTTATTTTGTTTATCCTGTTCATCTGAATTGCCTGACAAATGTATGCAAGTTAGCACATTTTAATTATTTAATGCTTGGTTTACATATCAATGAGGCGATTCTGATGACGTTATTCATTTGACTGTGTTCAGCTGTCGTTTCTCCATCAAGTTAGCATGTAACGTCATGCCAATGATATAGCCTACTGCCTCAGCCTTAGCGAAACTTTAGCTATTAGCTTACTCGTTAGCTCATAAGTGATGGATGTTAGCAAAACAATATCTGCAGTTTGTCTTTTGGATAATTAGGTGTGAATTCGAAAGCACATGTAGCTAGTCTGCTCATCACCACTCACCTCCACACCAAGACAAACGCTACTGGAAAGGAGGGAGGTCTTCATTTCTGCGGCTCTCTGCCTGATGTGCCAAACGTGCAGCTGCGCGTGTGCGCTATGTGCGGCTGCGCGCCTGCGTGGAGACGCGGATGGGAGAAAGGCATCGGAACTCTCAACATTTCCCAACCTGACCAGACATTTTCTAATGGTTTGCCAGGGAAAGCCGTGCGCAAATAGAAACACATACGCACATACATATATCCATTAATAATAAAATCCCAGAAAAAGTTTCTCTCGAGGAAGAAAAAGGGCCTGGGCCCGGTTGCATAAAGCACCTTAAGTTTTTCCCTTAAGTATGACACTTAAGGGGTGATTTTCCTTTACCAAAGACAATAGGAGAATAACTTAAGTAAAACTTAAGGTATACTTAAGGACACACTTAAGGGAAAATTACACTTAAGGTGCTTTATGCAACCGGGCCCTGGGCTCAAGGCCCCCAAAGCACCCCCCTCTGCACATGCCTGCGTAAGACATGTTTATGGTACCGTGAGAACCCTAGTAGGTACTACGATCAAGCCAAATTTCGGACACTGCAAGAAACGGCCGTGTTTCAGTCTCTCTCACCACGTAGGAGCAGCGTTTAGGAGCCACGACCACAGAAATCGCCACGGTTGTCATCTTTCGTCTGGGACACCCCAAAATCGTACAATTTGAACCCGGCTTAAGACGAATAACTGAGATATTAAAGAGATATCATCTTTGATTTTACTTTCTTATGGGAGCCTAGATGTCCAAAGGGCAACATGAATCTGACATTTAAAAGATCCCAATGTGCGTGAATAAAAAAAAGCTTGTTCCTTAAGCTTCCTCTCCTATTGAAATTAGAACTATATGACATTTTGGGAATTTGTTAAACTATGATATGTTCACAATTACATTTAAAGCCACTTGAACATGACTTTAGAGTACAGTGACTCTCTTATGCCACACGAGGGCGCTCTCATACTTATCAACTCAGGACAAACCTCGTGTAAGTTTGTGATTCTTAACACTTGCAATGCTAGACTTGAATGAATCACTTTCCACTCTGAACTAGATCTTATGATCTGAAGTACTGATATGAACCGTGACAAGTCATGCCCATGTTTAAGTTTTATTTTAAAAGTACAAAAACAAAATACAAAACCAAGTGCAAAATAATTAAATAAAATAAATACAAAATAAATTACAGACAGATTTATACACGTCAAAGAATTCAATGTGAATTTACCATTACTACAATATAAGAAATAAAAAAATGGAGTGACACAGATGTCCATACATGACAAACCCTCGCAGGTTAGTAATAATCAACATATTCAGATAACTCACTGTACTTGGTACATACTCGAGGTTTCTTGAATGAGATCTGTTTAACAGCTCCGGATCAGGTCTTAAACGTTCAGCATGAACGAGCTGATGTGGTTAACAGATTGCTGACACACTTCCACTTCCTCAAAATCTTCGAACGTTGTGCTAATAAACCAGCCAGGAAATTTAACAGACTCAAAAGTGTTGTAAGCCACGCCGCTCTGTTTCCTGTAGAAGAGCAGGTGATCGTAGCCCATTGGATCATTGGCTTCAATGGTGTTCAGGGTGTCAGTGATCTCCTACAAAAAAAGGATTTAGTTTAATGTCTTAATTTCTGATGTCTGAAAGTATCTTTATGTGAAGGTTTTTGGAGAAAGTGATTGATTGTACTAACCCTTAACTCCAGTTTTGGAAGATTCGATGAGTCCGATCTGCTACAAGCAAGATAGAGACTGCTGTTAGAAATTCCCAAACACACGGGTTGGGAATCAGCCACGCTGGAACTCGGCGATACGTATGTGCATAGATTAAACTGAACTGGAAAAACAGGAAAAATGTTTAGGTAAACAATTACTGGCAGCTGAATTGGAAAGAAGGACATTTCTAAAGATAAATGAGAAATCTTGTGTTCTAAAAGTACCTTTCTGATGGATATTCCCTCCTTTCAGAGTTGCTGCCTTCAGACGAAGATCTCCGCTGCTCCGAATCAGAGTTTTCTGATATTGATCACACACAGAACATTGTAAAACCTTCGACTTGGTGTAACGTGGTCCTGCTTTAGCCGAACTAACGACCCGCTCTGTGGAAACCAAAACAGAGATCGATGAGTCTTGCACAGCATCAGTCAGGAGTACAAACTAATATTCTTCGATTGATGATGTCAGCACGTGACTGATCTGCTGGATAGAACGGGTCATGCCATATGGATTCTAGCTGGTCCAAGGTGGTCTAGCAAGTTATACCAAGACCACCACTGATTATCCTAGTTTGAACCAGCTAGAAACCAGCAAAGACAGCTCCCTTACAAAAAAGAAGTATTCTTGAAGTTCATTTTATTCAGTACAAGCATATTTTATGTAGCAGCCCCAAGTGTACTTTTAAGGCTACTATTTCAATACTATGTGCTACTAAATTGACCCACGTTTCAGGCGATAAAAGTATACTTGTAAGTGTTCTTTAGTTGTGTACTCTTATGTTAGACTTTTTCTTTGTTTGTACCGCCGCAACTGAACTATAAGTGAGATCTTAAAGGTTTCGGAGTTTACTATTTAAATACTTGTAGCGGATTTTACTCTCATTAAATTAAAATTACTTGATTTATACAGACGTCAACTTTCATTTCTGAGAGGTAAATAAAGTATAGGCTTGTTCAACTTTACGCGGCGCCGCTAGAACCGACAGGCGGATGACATCACGTTATCGCGAGAGTGATTCAAAAGCATATGGAGCAGTGGGCTCTCGACTCCCTCTCGCGGTAATGTGATATACCCCTGAAGATTCTTGCGGCGCCGCATGAAGTCGAACACACCTTATATTTCTGAGAAGCACATAAAAAGTATACAAAGTATATGTTCGTGTTTTAAACTTAAAACAAGCATACTAGCATAATACTTTAGGTTGAACAACTTGTTTGTTTAAAAAACAAAGGGTTTTAGCTGAAGTCTCCAGCATAGAGAGTAAAGGTTGTCAGTGGTACCTTCAAGCACATTCTCCATGATGAAAGTGTGCAGTTCATGACGACCACTCTCAGATGGTTGTTTGTAGGACTTCATCATCTTATGCATAACAATAACGATTTTCACCACCGGCTTCATGCTGTGATGATGAGTCCTCGTCTCCACTTTCACTGCTTTATGCAGGTCACATCTTCCATTCTGAAGAGAAACAAGCGTATATTCTCACACGTGTGTTTGCTTACATGTGATTGAATACTGAAACTTGAATCAGAAAAAGAACTCACCAGAGAGCAATCCATTTCATCAAACTCCAACACGCTGTCCGAGTGAAATGCAGAGTTTCTGAAACAAATCAAAAATACAATCAGAATAACAAGAAATTTTACCGCAAATAAAAGACAATAGAGATGTTGCGTGCACTATCCGGTTACTAAACTATTAAAATAATATGAAATAATAAAAGGCGTTTAATTTGGGATACTTACTCAAAAGACACAAACAGGCTAACTCCCTCGCAGTCCATCGTTATAAAATAAACACTGAGATGGTAAGTTAGTTTAAAGTGTTCTTTAGATGCTTTGCTTTCCCTGAATGAATGACAGTCCTGTGCCCGTGTCTGTTTTATAGACACCCGACCTCACGCGGGAATTTCCCTCGAGGAAGCGGAAGCGCTTTGAAAGAAGGAAATTTACACCGACGTGACGTCACGCAGGAGCTTTCCCTGCAGGCCAGGTGACGTAAAAAAAAATCTGGACAAAAGTTCTTGTTGAATCAACATCCAGATATTGCATTGAAACAGTAGGCTATTTCTTTTATTAGCTTTAGTTGTTTGCAGTATAAGTTTATGTGCATTTGTAAATGTGTTTTTTTCAATGTGTGCAATACAATGTTTTGTAATCCTGCACGAAATAAAAACTGAGTATAAAGATTTCAAAGAGCTTTAATAAAAGCAAGAAAATCTAATCTTTTGTGTGTTTATTTGACTATTGACCTCGAAACTGCAAACTCTTAATTATTTCTTTCACCATCACTTTTTTAATGCCCCTTTATTATTCCATATCATTCGAATGCATTAATATGCATATAGTTAAAGAAGGTCAAACTTCATTTCCATGTATAGAAGGCAACAGTTTTATTAATTTGAGCTTGTTAATTGTTTGTGATGGTAAAAATGGTTGTGTTACATTTGCTTTTAAGCATTTGTTTTATTAAGGGAAATAGCCTAATAACATATTCAAGCTTAATATAAAATAGATATAGCAGACTCTCATTTTCATAGTCGTAAACTTTTCATAGACTTTCTTTTTCATGGAGGAAAAAAAACAATAATGTTGTAGGTGAATTGATGGCACAATCCAGGGAGACAATTAGTGTATTATGAAACAAGTCCAAAATTCCTCAACAGGGCTTTTAAGGTCTTCTCTGTAGTTATGCAATCGTCGTTCTCGTGGTGTTTAGGCTACTGGAGTGTCCGCTGAATTTCTACACTTTTGTAACTTCCTCATTAGAGCCTTAGTAATGCTGGAAGCACTGCGGTAAATATCAACGCAACTCAAGCAGTTGCTCATTTATCTTAAAGCACAATAGTAAAGTATCTGTGCAGATCAAACTGGCCCGAGATCAGTTATGCAATCTGCTGGAATCTGTAAACCCAAGTAACACACAGGATGTGAGGCTATGAAACACGAGATTCCCAGTCCACACCCCTGCTCATCCAGTTTTTGTCTGTTGTGATACCGTGAGTCAGTGTTTCTGTGTCTCATGCAACAGATATAAACGTCGGAAGTGGTCGTGCTGCATCACTGAATTTCTTGTATGTCTCTTCCCTGTATCATTGCAATTTAAACGTGTGACAGAACAATAATAACAGTGTCGTAAATGTAATTTTATCTTAGTATTTAATGTAAATGGTACTGTTTTCATTTGAATTTGTTGATAGTTTGTGGGCACATAAACTCTGACATGTCTAATATGAACACTCTAAGAATCAGGGTGTGATGTTGTTCGCATTTCCTCTTTCATATATGGTCATTTGTCAAATCCACATAAACATGGGAGTGTCAATTAAAAAAAAATAAAAATAAAGCCAAGCTACAAACATTTTGTGGCGTCTTGTAAATGCAATACCACATTCATGTTTGATGAAATGCATACAGAAACTTGCATCAAGATATCACCTGATTTTCAGAAGTGACCACATGGGGATGTTTTCCAATACAGATAATACAAGAATATATAGAGAAAGTTATAAGTCAAGAGTCAGAATGATGACTGCTGTAGTGAGAAGAACAACAAAATATTACTAACAGATCAAATTCTCAATACTTTGTTTTTCTATGCGTTTCTTTGTTTATTAGAATAAAACCCATTCCCTGATATATGATGATGTTTGATTTTTATGCCAAATAAATTTGTCCAGTAAATATACTGTATTAAGTTTTGTTTTCTCCATTTTGTACCATACACCTCATATTTTGATCGTTTAATCCACAAAGGGGCATTAAAAGCTAATTTTGTACATATACAACATCACTTTGCTGAATATACCTACGTGTGAATATTTAAATCACAAATAACATCAGAAATGAACTCATGGTTTGGATGAATTTAGGTAATTTGTAAGGTGTGTTCTACTATAGATCTACAGGATGGGTCATAATTTCAGGAACGGTTGTTTTATACATGGTTTTTGAATGCGTCATAAAATAAAGGAACTTCATTAGAAAGGCTGAGAGGACTAAAATAACCATTATTACATAAACTACATTTGTAAAACAAACCAAACAAAACATCATGTGGCAGCTTTAAAAAAACATCAGGCTTAATTGCTTGCAGAAGTCAAAATGAATGTGAATTTTGAATTTAAGGGAAGTCACGAGAAAGAGTGGTACTGTTATAGCAGAAGAAGAAAATGAAACCGACATTTCTTCCAATTTAAGTAACAAAGACTCTAAATATTCACTTTAAAGTTTCTGAATATCATCATATTAGACAGCAAAATATAAAACTCTTGTCTCAAACTTCTGAATCGGATGTCAAAGTGATTTTTACTGCAAGTGTACTTGCAGTATAGGCACCTTCCACTGCACTGGAACAACAAAAAGCGACGGTTCACCTTCAATTATATTTAACATTATCGTTTTATTTTTGTTAAATATTTTCCTTGAAAAGTGTGCATGGTATCTTTAAAATAAATTGAACTACTTTGTTAAATAAAGCACTCATTTTCACTAGCACTATATTGAAGCCGGTGAGCAGAGTTTCCAAAAAATAAAAAGCAATCATAATTGTATAATCTCATTGACAAATACAGGATTAAACAGCATATGGATGCTTTGAAATGAATCTTTTGATAAAAATAAAACAGTGCAAAATATATCTTATAAATGTAATGAAAGAAACAATTACTTTAGCACTGAGTTGTGTTTATTTACTATGAAACAGTTGATATCAAGATCATTGAATGGATTTTGTGCAACAGAGCAGATCTGCACTTCTAAAGTATTTAGAAAACCTGGTAAAATATGTTTGTACCTGAAGAGCTGCTATCTATCCACACCTGGTCCCAGTTTACAGCTTATATATGATTTAGTTTCATATTAATGTAGTGAAGTTTAAACTATCTGAAAAAACCCACCATTTCTGATAAATAGAGTAAAACAAGGGATTTTATAATATACATTCATTATTTTATAGAAATGGACTTTTACAACAGAACAAACAGTACAACGTGTTTTTTAACGGCAAAATAATATTTACTCAGGATCACACGCTGTTCTGAGAGTAAAGGGTGATTTTTAGATGATTGGTAACATCATTTTATGGGTTATAACCACAGCAATAAAATGAGCACGCTTTACGTAAAGTTACGTAATTCTCTTTAAGTTAGGCATCAATAAAAACAAAATATAGAAAAAACTTGAAATTCTTATAGGCAAATAAATGTCTTTCATGAAAGTCACTCATGAATCTCATATCTCTGCACAATGAAACCCAAAATAGCTTACCTCATGTGGTATGACAACTCAAAAAAAGATCATAAGAAAACAAAGTCAAATTATAAGCATTCTAGCATCATATCCAATCTGAGCTAATGGACTGCATCGCTACAGTCATGCAAGACATCGAAGCACCCAAAATACATCCGAGATGTTAAATTTAAATGCGGGCATGCAGGGAACGTTAAAAGCAGATATGGTTTTCAAGATAAAATCGAAGTGCACGTATCGAGCGAACGTCAGTGCCCTCATTTGTCTCGCAAAACTGGACGGTTTAGACCTTTTCATCACATTCAACGTGACATTTTTGAAGCTCTGACTTTTTCAGTCAGGGGAAGAAGAAATAATGTGTGGGGACACATTAAGGCATGAGTCTTATAAAAATAATGCTAGACTCTGATAATCTCTGGGACCAATGAAGACATTTCTAAAAGCGAGAGGAACACATCCCATTTCCAAAAACACTCAAGAGAAAATAACATCTGCATGTGAAAAAATCCAGCTTTCCACATCAACCTCAGTTTCCCGTGTTTAAATCCACATTGGCACATACATACAGGGCCTTAAAAGACAACACCTCTGTTCCACAAAAACGTCTCGAACAACATGAGTGTGAATAAATAATGACCGACGCTTCATTTCTGGATGAATGATTTCTGTAGGAAGTGTCTTCTGTCTATTCTCCTCTATCTGCCTCTCTCCGAACACATTTTGGCACGTTAGGGCTCGACAATATTATAATACTGCCGCTGTAATATAGCAGAAATAATAAGAGCATGGCACATCGCATGATTCAGAAGCAAATATGTTCACGCATACACCTTAAGGAAAACTCAAATGAAGATGCTCGCAGGAAGTGACATCACGGGAATTATTATGAAAGTACATTAAGAATTAGGAATCACAGCGTTATCAGCAGTCTTGAAATGACATATTTATCACCAGTCCTTTGTCTGGCTCAACCGCTGCATTCCGGGAATAAAACATTAATTTAAGACGACAATAACGAATCAGTTGTTATAATAAAACCCTGGTAAGCTCTGGAGGAGTTTAGGAGAAGGTCAGACAGCTCCTCTCTGACTGTGAAGCTCCTCATCCGGCCTGAAGTCCTGACTCTTACCTGCACCTGCGGAAAATCCAAAGAAAAAAAGAATCAATCATTCCTCAATCCATATTAAAACATTCTGACATCATTCAAGAGGACGGGGAACAGAATGTGGATGGGTCTGCGATGCTTAATATGTGTCAGATGTTCCACATCCGATGCGTTGCAATGAATCGTTGAAATTCGTCAGATATTTCTGTCATCAGCATTTAGACACACAGTTTCTGTCTTATTTAAATATAATTAATCATTATGATGTTCTGGCTGAGAACAGATAGGATTCTCGTGATGTCAACAGTATTTTTTCATGTACCTTAATGGTTTTTGTAAGTGAGCAAAATTACTAATTGAACTATTTTTCATTCCAAATCTGTATGACTGTATGAACACAAAAGAAGATATTTTGAAGAACGTTAAAATTCAAACAACACTGAACCCCATTGACTTCCATTGTATGAACACAAAACCACCGAGACATTTCACAAAATATCTTATATTTGTCACATACAGATTTACAATGACACGAGGGGGAATAAATGACAGAATTATTTTTTTTGGGTGTACAAACACATCTATATTGGTTACACTAAGCAGTTAGTTTTGCAGCAGGTTGTACAGAGGAGAGAATGACAGATCAGTACTTACCGCTCATTTAAATCCTGTCTGAGAGTTTAATGTGAAGGTATGAACAGACAGTAATAATACAGAACAGGTTATTAAAGGTTAAGACGCTCCAGGCAGTCATGCAGTGAAATGCAGGTGTTATTCACAGTCATTACTAGGGTAGGGTATAGTTTCATATTGAGATATCAGCAGATCACAAGTTAACACTTGCACAATTCTGAAAATATTCATAAAGGAATTAAAGCGATATTTCAGAGGCAAAACAAAATTTCCCCATGTTTTACACACCCTCAAGGCATTCTAACTGTATATGACTTTCTTCTTGAAGAATAATGCCACGTTATAATACCACGTATAATTTTTATTCCAAGCGGTAGAATGGGAGGCAATTTTTGAAGCTCCAAAAAGTGCATCCATCGATCAAAGAACTGCTCGACATGGCTCCGTGGTCTTAGCAAAGGTCTTCTGAAGCAAATCGATGCTTTTGTTTGAGAGAAATATCCATATTGACAACGCTATTAACGTTAATGTCTAGCTTCCGTTATCCCTCGGCCTGCGCGTGAACCAGAGGCTTGTTTTTCCGTTAACATTAACGTTAATAGCGCTGTCAATATGGATATAGAAGACCTTTGTTAAGACCACAGAGCCGCATCGAGCAGTTCTTTGATCAATGGATGCATTTTTTGGAGCTTCAAAAAATTGCCCCCCATTCACTCCCATTCTACCACTTGGAAGAAAAATGATACGTGGTATTATAACTCCGACTGCATTATTCTTCAAGAAGAAAGTTACATTCAGTCAGGATGCCTTGAGGGTGAGTAAGACAAGGGGAAATTTTGTTTTGCCACTGAAATATCCCTTTAATAAGAGGAATTTAAATTTTAAGAAATTTGAAATTCATGTATCTGATTCATATTCTTTTCGATTCCGATCCGATTCCTAACCTTTCGATTCCAGAATCGGAATTGATTTTCGATTCCCAACCCCTAGTCATGAGATGATTTATAACACACACCACCTGGTGGTGCTCTTACCATGAGGTTTTAACATGTCTTAAACATCAGCGTAACATGCTTAAAGCTGCACTTGCATTTACCTCATGCAAAGTACACTAACAGTAGTTGTCAATTGCGTCAAAGAACGAAAAGTCAAGCTGAAAGTCTGAAGGAGATAAGAGAGGGGAAGAGAGAGAGAGAGAGAGAGAGAGAGAGTGAGTCACATTTCAGACACACGGATTTCCTCCTCTCATCTTACACAGTTTCATTGACCCGTTCCAGCACGTTTAGCGTTCGCAACATTCCACAGCTCAACATTGAACAAAACGCAGAAAAATACCAAAAAAGAGTCACAGAAACTTCTGATATGTAGTGGATGACATGCATGTGCTTTACGTGCTGTTCTCGCTTTACCTTGTGTTGTGTTTCTGTCGTTCAAGAGTTTGGTTTGACTGTTGGGCACGATCTTAATTTCAGGAGGGTCGGGGCTCTGTGCCGCCCGGGACGCCATCAGGGCATTGAGGTACTGAAGACGGGTCACCTGCGGCCAGATATAGGACAGAATACATGTGAGCATCCAGTGGTTTTTCTGTTCAGGATTGTATTAGTAACCCTGTGAAAAGACTCACTTTAATGAACTGAAGGTCCGTGAGCGCTCGTACTGTGTAGTCGGGACAGTAGCTGGACGGGCTGGTGGCTTCTCCCAGCTCAAATGGGTCTCTCGGGGACTGACGCTGCGTGGACACCGGAGACTGATGGACTGTTCCAAAAACAAATTACATTAAAGTCAATATATCAGCACTTGAACTGAAATGCAAATATAATTGGCCATTCATTGACATGAAATAACACCGGTTATGCAATAAAATAACAAATGATAAACCCTATCAGCTCTATAGATGATAATCAGAGATTCTGTTCTGATAAAGCACTACTGAGACATCAAAATATCTGTCGGCTGAGTGATTTCGATACAGCCAGTTAGTTAGAAATCGTATTTTCAAGCTATGGATGTGGCAGATGTTTTTTTCCAAAACAAACTGCAGTGCATTCAAATGTATTTTATAATTATGCGTGGAAACAATCCCGTGACCTCTACAGATGAAGTTACTCTAAAAGAGAATGAAGCCGCTGTTTTTAAAACATTCCTTACTAACATATATGTCCGTAAAAGTCCTTTTTTAGTAACTTAAAGGGACAGTTCACCCAAAAATGAAGATTCTGTCATCATTTACTCACCCTCGAGTTGTTCCAAACCTGTATACATTTCTTTGTTCTGATGAACACAGAGAAAGATATTTGGAAGAATGCTTGTAACCAGACACTTCTTCTTGGCCACCATTGACTACCATAGTAGGAAAAATGACAATGGTACCAGAACGGTTTGCTTTCCTACATTTTTCAACGTATCAACTTTTGTGTTCAACAGAACAAAGAAATGTATAAAGAAAATATTTCCTAATATATAAAGAAAATAAACAACAGTGACTTCCTGATGCACATCTGTGGTTTGACTATGTTGTGTAAAATTTAGGTTGGATTGTGTTGGGTATCGCCACAGTGCTTCTCTTTTCACACGGGCAGAATTTTTGTTTACACTTTATTTTACAGTGTTATTATACATTTAAGTACTGAGTAATAAAAATGAACTAGGATTGAGGGTTAGTTACATGAAATTATGCATCATTTATAGGAAATACTATAGTAAATACATGTAACATGCGTAACAAGGGCACTGTAAAATAAAGTGTTTTTTCTGTTGCTTCAAATCTCACAAGACTTTAAAGAGGAATGATACACTTTTGACAATAACAGTGTTGTGAGAATTCAGCTCTTCTCGTCTACAGCTTTAAAACAAAACACTGTTCTACACCGGAGTGACAATCAAGTTAACTTTTACTGTTTGTTTGTTTAAGTAGTATCATTAAAACAATAACACACGTGATTCAGATAAAGATCAGAGATAAAAACACACCCGAGGAGGGAGCCGTGAGTGCAGAAACACCGTAGTAAGTGAAAGCGCCATTCTCAAACTTTAATCCCTCTTTCCCGATCTCCACCTCCACACGACCCTGAACACACACACACACACAATCATCATATATACACACTACAGAAGAGTTACTGGTGCTCATTCACAAAAAAAACCCCAGACATTTTCTCACAAAAGAACCATTTTTAACCTGAATAACATCGAGGTGATGTGTGTTTGAGATGTGCTGGTTGTGTTAGTGATGTGTCACACCTGCAGCAGCAGAATGAAGTAGTCTACAGGATGGTTCCGTGTGTATAGGTAGTGATCCGGACAGAACCGGTTCCCCGAGTCAAACCTCACTTCTTGGTTGACGCTCGGGTGACGCAGCAGGTGAAATAGAACTCGCTCAGAGACGCGCTGCGGGGAGAAATGTTCCACCTCTGAAAACAGACAGGAAGGGGCGGAGTTTAACAACAAACATCATCGACCCAGCACAGAATTACTCTTGTCATTCCAAACCTTTATGATTTTCCTTCTTCCGCAGAACACAAAAGAAGATATTTCGAAGAAAGTTGGTAACAGAACAGCGCTGGCCCCCATTCACTTCTATTGTATGGACACAAAACCAGTGCAAGTCAATGAGGGCCAGTTAAAAAGATTCTTCCAAATATCTTCTTTTGTGTTCTGCGGAACAAAGAAAGTCCTACAGGTTTAAAATGACAAGAGGGTGAGTAAATGGTAACAGAACTTTCATTTTTGGGTGAACTCCAAAAATTTCAATTCTGTCAAGGGATAGTTCATCCAAAAATGAAAAATGTCATCATTTACTCACCCTCAGGTTGTTTCAAACCTGTATAAATTACTTTGTTCCGATGAACAAGAGAAAGATATTTGGAAGAATGTTAGTCATTTTCAGTTCTGGGACATCATTGACTACCATAGTAGGAAGAATTAAATGGTAGTCAAAGGTTTTCCAAAATTCTTCAAAATATCTCATTATGTGTTCAACAAAACAAAAATACAATATTTTTTTCCTAATATGGTAGTGGATGTTGTCCCAGAACTGAAAATTGCTAACATTCTTCCAAATATCTTTCTCTGTGTTCACTGGAACAAAGAAATGTATACAGGTTTGGAACAACCTGAGGGTGAGTAAATGATGACAGATTTTTCATTTTTGGATGAACTATCCCTTTAAGCCCTTACAAAATTAACCATGATTTTATTACAAAAAATTATGTTTATTATAGTTATACCATGGTAAAATCAAATTCATTTTGCAGCAGTAACTATAGTTTAACTATGATATTTGTATTAAAACATGTTTGCTACCCTACTTTTCCTTTAATAAACCCAGGCATTCTTTTTTCCAAACAACCTTTTTCTGTATGGTGACCAGACATACACAAACACAACAACCGATGTAAAGTGTGATTTCCACAACACACCACGGTAAACGGTGAAACGCACCTCTGGACAGAAAGCGATGTGTAGCCAGTAACAGCTGAGGAGACGTGCGTATCTTGGGCTCGCCCTCCGGGGGTTTGAAGATCGAGAACTCCTCGTGGACGCCGCGGGGCTCCAGCTGAATCTCCAGAGGGGCCGTCGGACGTTTCACCTTCATGTCCACTGAAAAACAAAACGGGAACATATTTTCAACCTGTTTAAATAATGCAAAGCTCAAAAACGCATCATAACTCACTGTAACCATCAGACTCGTCCAGGATCTCAGATTTGATGATCTCTTCGATGACGTCCTCCAGCGTCACCAGACCCAGAACCTCATAGAAGGGATCTCCGTCTCCTTCATTATTCACCTTCTGAACGATAGCCAGATGAGAGTTTCCTGAGACCAATGAGCATACGGTTATTCTGACGTTATCATGGCACATATAATAAAAACACATTACAATAATAAACAAATAAAAAACGTAGAAATCATTGTTGACCTAAGGGTAAGGGTTACTGATGTATTTACTGTAAGACAGATATGAAATAATACAGATTATAATAGACGGAATTTAAAAGGATTTGTAAAAAGCTCAAATTTGCCTTTCTTGAATTCCTCGAGCATGGCGTCCAGTTTGGTGTCATTAAAAACGAAGTGCAGAGGATGATTGTAGAACTTTGTGATGGTGGTCATGGGAGTGCGGTCCTCTGGATCCACCAGCGCCAAATCCTTCACGAACAAAATTTCCACAATATTGGACCTCTCCTCCTCGTACACGGGCACCCGGGTGTACCCGCTCTGCATGATCTCTGACATGGTGCTGAAGTCCAGCACGGCCGTGGAGGGGAGCATGAAACAATCCTTCAGAGGGGTCAAGATATCCTCCACGGTTTTGGTCCTGAGCGCACCCTTGCTGAACTCCACCTTGACAAACTCATTGTACGGGTCGTTCACGCTAGTCCTGATCATCTCCATGGTCTTCTCACGGACGCCGCAGGTGCTGACGTCCCGCCGCAGGATCAGGTCCAGCAGGAGTCCGAGGGGGCAGGAGAGGGGACACGTCAGAATCAGACAGATCTGGGCCAACCATATCAACCCCGGGGCCATCTGGAACCCGTAGCCTGAGCATATTATGTGTGGTACCAAGTCGGCCAGAAGGAACACGAGGAACCCACTGGTGAAGACGGCGGGCAGGATGGACCCGAACAGGCGGTACAAGAGAACACCGAGAACCGAGTGACCCAAGGCACAGATGAACAGAAGAGAGCACACCAGAACGTTTCCTCTCCTCCGAATGGGCTTCAGACGCTTGGCACTCCTCTTCTCATCTTCAGAACCGCAGCTGTGAAGGACATACAGCTCCAGCGGGTCCAACCAAAGCAAACTCAGATTCAGGCATCTGACCACGCCGCAAATCAAAACCAGCAACACAACGACCAAAACAAGACCCCATAGCGGAATGTAGTCTGGTTGGACATCGGTTGGCACATTTATACGGAACAAGTCCGACCCGAATGAGACCCACGTCTGGCCCTTTAAGACGCACACGTGATGGAACACAGACTCCGCATCCTTGCGCTCCGATTCGGATGCTGCGAGTTCGGTGTGGACCTCTACGATCGCGCTGTCGTTCCTGTCCACCACGAGCTCACCGCGCACCCGGAACGCAGCGGACGCGCGGCGGTCCTCCCGCAGGCACGCGTCATCCGAAGATGCATCGGCGGAAGCGGCGAACGCGACCCACGGCCAGGTCTCATTGGACAGGTGGGATCCAAACAATCTCAGCTTGAACCTGGAGTCGCGCGGAGCTTCGATGTTTCCTTTGCGCACGTGCACCCGCTCGTCGGCGTCTTCTAAGCGCAGAGCGTAAACCTGAGGTTCTTGTTGGCTGCAGGTCCCGAACCCGCACAATAACGATACGATTAACGGGAGACGCAGCTTCGCCAAGCTGACCACCATATTGGAACAGGGCAGCCTCCTGGCTTTGTGAGTCACGTGATGCCGCTGTTGTTGCCGCTACGGCCCTCCTACTTTTCTTCTTGTTAAAATGTTTTTTATATATTCTGAATCAGAAAAATAGCTGTTAAACTTGTGGTGAATCTTTCGATTTTATATGGTAAATTTCATAAACGTAATATTAAAAAAGCTAAGTCTAAACCAGGTTTTGAGGTCTGAATTTTTGTTTGTTAATTATCAGCGCTATTAAATGTATTAATAACAAAAAAGAACTATGCAGGTATGAGGTAAAGCTAATTGAAGTATGAGCAAATTTTGGAAAGTGCAATCTCTGTTTTTATTGGCTTTGTTTTTACTTTATTAAACCCACTTCAAAAGGTGTTAGTATCTATATGTGGATATCAGTGTTGTTAATGTAAAAGTTTTTATAAACATTCAATAAAAATAATTTTTTTTTTTTTTTCTCGTTTTCATGACGTTTCAACAATGATGGATAACAGTCTTGCGCCGCCCGCCATGGTGGCTCGAAGATATTTAAGAAACGTGCACAGACGTGCCACTGACGCTAGAGCCGCAATGGAGGTAGTTCCGTTTTTCAACGCTACGTCGTCTCTGTTGTCGGCCAATGACAGAGCAGCTGCCTCTCGCCTTGCCAATAGCACAACGGAATGGTCTGGAAGGCCACACCCACAATGGCACTCTTTCTCAAGAAAAACAAACGTCTTTACGTACAGAGCGCGATTAACTTACTTTCAAACATCTCGGGAGCAAATTAGATCGCATAAAGTTACAGAAAACGTGTTTATGATTTGAAAACTTGCCGTAATGTTGTAGACCTGTCAAAAGTTGATTTGTTTGTGACTACAGTAGTTCACCATTGTAATAAACATCACAAAGAGGCATTTTAATAGAGACATCTTTTAGATTTACCAACTCAAACAGTATCATTATAAAATACACACATTGCTTCTTTAAAGGACCAACAAAGTTCATGGAAATAAATACGTACAGTCCATAAGCTTTTTACATTTTCCCTTTTAACAGCAGCAGTCTAAAAGAAGACAAACACAAACATTATACATTAAAAACGCCAGTAATGTACTAACAATTATTTTATGCAAAATCCAAAATAAATGATGAAATCAGAACAAAATGGCCAGACAATCTAGTAACTGAGCCAATGAATTCCATGAAACATGACTTTAATTAATGGAGGACAAGTGTGTTTCCATTCATTATGCAGTGAACCCACAACAAACCTTTCGCAGGGAATGGCACGCTGCGCTAGACCTGAACTCTTGAAAGGTCAACCTATAGGTCATCATGGCCCTTAAAAGTAAATAATACACAGTGGAAAATATAAGCAATTTCTGAAAACACACGTTCACGATCTTGAACCTCCGCTGTGGTGCAATAATAAACAGAAGAAAGTTCTTCAGAAAGTAAAAAACTTCCCTCCTGTAGTTTCAGCAGATCATTAAAAGCAGATTAGTGAAATGGATAAAAACCCAACATCCCATTCAAAGGAATTCCAGTAGCCTAGTAGTACTTCAAGTACTACTAGTACAAGTCCCTGTGCAATAAGATAATGTGGTCACAGAGAAAAACGCAGGAAATAAAACAGACAAATAAAAGTGCTTAAGGCTTTGACCGATGCGTTTCTCTCAAATTTAATTTTCATGTAGTTTAGTCATGATACAACATCTTACGCTGCCGTACAAAGTTCGAGCTTGAAACGATCATCTCCATTTTTTGGTTTTTAGTTACTAAATATACGTGAAAATGTCAGTTGAGGTAAAAATCCAACTTATTTCATCTCTCACTGTGCAATAGTCCATTAAACATCTTTAAAAAAACAATTTATTGCTTTAGATGAACTCTCTTCAGAAGGCAACAAAATGTTTATAAATAATAGTACAGTATTGGACAAAATCAATTTCGTAGTGTTCAACAAGCAAAACATAAATAATAATAATCCAATGCTGCTCTGAATAAACCATTGAAATACTTTCTACATTGACATGTCATTGGGGTAATAATACAATTCATGAAATAAAAGAACACTTGTAATACTGAGCTCAGTGCATGCACTCGTGTACTTGCAGTGTAACTAAATCAGACGAGGATTTGAAGTTTAGTGCAAGAGGCTTTAGACTGTTAACTCGTGATCTTTTCTGTCTGAAATCGACAAAAACCGTAACAGTGTTCGAGACGTCAAGCAAGAGAGATTTCTATCGTGTGCAAACAGGAGAATCAAAATGAACGTACAATTTCACTTCAACTCACAGTATGTTGTCTTTAAGCACCAGATCTGTTTCTATGGACGGAAATGTACTTTTACAGTCTAGACAGATCTTTGGGATGAACAAAAGAAAGTAGGTGAAACATGCCATGTGACAAGTCTGGGTCACATTTAACCACATAATATTTGTATTATTTGTGCCTATTTTTGCTGATTTAAATAAAAAGTATTGTATTGCAGTATTTTTTTTACTTTACTACAAAAAGAAGTTTCTGAGAACTCAAAATAAAAACACACACATTTCAGCAGTAAGATTTTTTTTAAATGTTGTGAAAGCATTACAATGAAATGAATCGTAAAAAAAGTTTAATTCTGTTTGTGCAAAACAAACTTTATTATTTACTTTAAATGTTATGATGAAATATGACTCAGACGTGTTCTTTGCAGTGTTTGTGGCATCATTTAGTTCAACTGCATGTACAGTTCAAAAACAGACACTAATTTAAACGAAATAAATATACATTTAAATATATTTAATATATATATATATATATATATATATTTCAATAATATATTGTATTTTACTTCAGTGGCTGGTTTGGTGTTTTGCTGTGCTACAAATCTCTCAGTTTTGTTTATACTGTATATACAGAGCACATAAAGTTCTCCAAATCTTGTCTGTGTCAGCTAAGTTCACATCTCCAAACTATATTTACAAAGTTTCCCTTCATGTTTGTCACGTAGAAATAAAATTTTGTTACCTAACGTCACAGAAATGAACTTTGCTTTCAAAATAATATCTGACTAAACCAAACGGCACACAAACTAGACAGAAATCTCTCTCTGAAAGGAACATATAGTTTGTGCTAAAATTGAGTTACCCATTCCACGGCGTCCCCATGGCGATAGCTCATAAATGAGACTTAAAGTGCTCTTAAATGTCCCCCAAAAATACACCAACAGCATACACATGCATGCTTTCAGCTCAGACATTATCAAAAGTGCATATCGTACGATTATTCTGGGTTATATACTGATGGAGTGTATAATGCCCCGTTAGCTATGGGCATTGCTACTTGTCGCATGGCAAACACGCACCAGATAAACGTTAAAAGAGGAGGAGAATCTATGAGGTTACACGTCTACATGACGACCATGCGACAGAATGAAAAGTAACCTCCGGCTGAACCCGCAGCCCTCAAAAACCGTTTCACCAAACGTGGAGGAGAAAAACAAGCGTACACACACCCATCAGGAGTTTTGAGACACACCTCCAACCCGAATCAAATCATCAGGATGGAGACCACTTTAAAGTTTGGAAGCGTTTGAGCCACATCATCACGTGCAGTGTTTGTGCGTTGATGTGTGGCAGTCACCTCTGGAGCCCTGCACAACAGAACCCTAGATTATTTTTGTCAAATGGTACTCTCGGTGTGCGTGATCGAGTGGATGTGAGCGTGCTGGCGTGTTTGAGTGTTGGGGATGGACGTCGGGCTTCTGTTGCCGTGGTGATGAGCGTTGGGTTGACTGTGAGGGGTTGGGCTGGAGTTCGAGTTGATGTTGAAGTGTGTTTGATTCTGAGTGTGGCTCAGCCGGCGTTTGGACAGACTGTTCTTGTCGTTGAGCAGTGAGGTGGTCTCATCAGGACCGTTCTCTTTGGTCACCGGCAGCGCCGTGGTGTGGTTCGTCGTGATGGTAGGTGTTAACGGCGGGACGGGTGCGAGGTCTAGACGTGTATGGCTGCTCTCGGGGGACTGCGGCGTGCTGTCCAGCTTTGACGCCAGGAGACCGTTTTGGTACTGCGAGCGAGTGACCTGACGTTATGAATCAAGAAGATAAAGAGTCAAAAAAGGATGGAGGCATGTTTGTGTGAGATTATTTGAGTTTGATAAGTGTACATGTAAGTTACCTTGACAAACTGCAGGTCGGTGAGGGCACGCACATTAAAATCAGGGATGTATTGTGCAGACGGGCTGCTGTTGAGCTGACTGTTACTGCCGCTGATGGACACAGAATCAACTCTCTCAGTGTAACTCAGAGACGCCGAGCGATTCAAACCGCTCATGTGAGATGGAGAGCGAAACTCTGAAACGAACATCACAACTATGTCACATCATGCTGGAACATGCCTGACTACACACACGCATATACCAACACGCAACACACAGCAGGCCTTCCCAATAAACAGTAAACACCACAAAAAACACACACATGCCAAACACCACACACACGCACGCACGCACACACACACTACACATAAACAACAAAACACACACACGCACCCATGTCACACATATACAGTACTATCACACACCTAACACACACATTAAACACACACACACATTTTTTAAGCACTTGTTAAAACACAGATAAAAACATGGATGAGAGTGAGAAAGTGACAACAATAAACCACAAATCACTTCACATGTGAATAAAAAGGTTAAAGCAAATGATTGGATGGTCATTTATCAGTGTGTGAGGAGGATTAGTTCATGTACACGATACACAAAAACCTGAATGACATTATCCCCCAGCGTCATCTAGAGGTGAAAACACAATCTGCACATTTATACACACAAATGAAATGAAGCACAAACATCCAACAGACATATCAGATGCTCGGCGGGCACACACCCAGCGCTCCAGTGAGATGCCTGTGATGAACAGTTATTCTCTGACAAAACCCCAGAATGTTCCTTTCATGATCAACAGAGTCACACTGCATTCAAATACAGTCTGTCTATCACAACAGGAACGTTCTAGTGTTATTTATATTCCTTCATCCGTCAGTTTTCAAACAACACTGATACCATGATATCAGAGAACTCAGATGATATCAAAAGATCGTCTTAGCATCTAAATATACTGCTCAAACACTGCCCAGACACATCTGAAGGAATGATTCGCTTTAAAATAAGAATGCTTTCATCATCCCCCTCATGCTATCTCAGATTTACGTGATATGACAGAGGGAGCAGTCAGAGATATTCAGAGCACACGCGTGTATAATCTGATACTAAGACAGCTCTGAAGGTTTTCGGGTGGCATGAATGTTTTATTCAGTTGTACGGGGTCAGGTGAGATGATAATACTGTCATGTGGTCAGCGTATTAGGGGTTAAAGCCAAAGACTGTCCAGCAAGCATTTTGTTCCCATTATCACACACTATCAGTGTGCTAGAACACATGTAAATCTATGAAAGTTAATATTTACAACAGTAAGTCACTGCGTATTTTTTTGGGCTCTGTTCTAAACCCTGACGAGAGCCGTTTCTCTGTTTAATCTGGCTCACTCCATACTTTAATGAATTACAAAAAACACACCGCAAATAATCATTCATCCTTCAAACGGGCTTGTCCTCGCAAATATATCGCATTAAACGATAAATTCAGACAAGGACTATTTGTCAAATACTTTGCAATACTGATTAAAATATTTACTGTAATATACTAGAGTATAGACCATTTTGCAAAATGTAAACAACAAGTCCAAAAGCACTTCCTGTTTTAGTTTTTTAACATTACATGAACGTAGAACAAAGTACATTTAACAGAATATTTAGGACGGAATTAAAATGTTTAACTAATATCTTTAAGACTGAAACAGGAAGTGCTTCTGGACCAGTGTTGTTTACATCTTGCAAAATGGTCTACGCTACAAATATACCTCGAATAATACTACACCCTGATAGCACACATACATGAATGAATGAATGAGGCATTTATATAGCGCTTTATTGTGTCTTGCTGTACACCCAAAGCGCTTTACAGTCATATGAGGCATCTATGTGATGTCTGCAAGATGTGTTTTTTTAGTGTTTGCTCAGATGTACCTGTGCTATCTGGGTATATATTTAATAAAATATTTCAAACAGATGTTAGTCTAGACTTTTGTGATTCGCTAAGAAAGTCAAGTATTAGTAGATTGCAAAGTTTAGTCTTATCAAAAGGATACGTCTGTAAGATGTCTTCTGGAGATCTGGAAAACATCTGCTGTGTAAAACTAAAAACCTCTGATAAACATCTTAGAAACAGCAGTTTTACATACATTCTAGATCATAAACACCGTACAGACATCCTCTAAATATCTATCTGACAGGAAATCTCAGAGATGTAGTGCACATGAGCAAACACTCGAAAAAACAACATCTTGCCGATGTAAATGCATGGGTAAAATATGGACAAACCCAATCCCCAAAAACAATATACATTCTTTTTTTAGAATGTATATTTTACATACGTTTGACATCTAAAACGCTGTCTAGGCAGGGCACTCACTAGGGTTTGAAACAGAGCTTGTACACCAATTCATTTCTGTAGCTCTTGTGACTAACAACTTGCACTTTCGTCGCTGTCGGGCAGAAACCTGGTTTGTCCAAAACAGCGCTGATTTTCTGTTTAAACGTGTGATCTTGCTGAACAGTGTTAGTTGTTTTCGGGATTAAAGGGTATCGACTCTACTGACTCCACCCACGTCCCCTGTTTAACATGCAAGAGATTTACCTGGGAAACGAGAGAACAGAGAAAATCTCTTAAGCGAGAGGCGACGAAGACCGTGCGACACCACAGAAGGAGAGAGCGGGGGAGTGACAGCTGAGGGGACACACATCACACATCAACATCCAACAGACACATTAAACCTCCATCATCACTGAAACACTACAGACACGTCTCTTCCTCCAGTGATTGTGTTACGCTTCCTCTGAAGTCAAACATATTAGAAAGACATTAAAGCAACAGTTTACTCATAAATGAATGGGCTGCGATTGTTCACGTCATTCCAAATCCACATGACTTCATTAACAAAATTTTTTTTCAAAGTTTTCAAAATTTTCTTCAAATTTTTTCTCTGTCATAACATGCCTTTCCAGATGTATCCCAAAATGCTGATGTTTCAAAAAGCATCCATCATGAAAGTGGACTAATAAATATCTGTTAAATTGAAATTATAGGTGTGTTTGAGATTATTTATCGAAAAAACAAACACATATCTGAGCGCTAAATTATTGGTTCTCGTGTGTCTCGGGAGTAGTCCTAAATCATATTCCTTCATGAGATGCAAGACCCAATGAGATCTGAAGCCATCACCGTGTCGCCATATTTGAAATGAGCATTTTTATGTGCTATCTTTAGTTTCGATTTCACCAGATTCTAAATATGAATTATTTTCTCACACAAACAATAGAAAAGATTTATTAACACACTTTTGGATAACGGTAATGATGAATGGATGCTTTTTGGAGTGCCAAAATGTTGGGTTCTGCTTCTAAACATTACCCAGACAGCACAGGTACGTCTGTAAAATGTCTGCTAAAGATCTGGGGCCGGTTGTTCAAAAAGTTTAATCTGGATCAGAATGATCTGTATTTGGAAGTCCCATGTTTTGCTATCCAGGATCAGATAATTTTTCAAAGCAAAACTGAATTGGATCACCCTGATCCAGAAACACACTTTTTCAGATGACCAAATCTGGATTACTAGTGCTCTACGGAAGCCCTAAAGGGACATGGTGATGGAAAAAAATATGAGATGGGAAACAAGAAATGTATATATACTGTATATATTGCAATGCTTTGCGTTTACTCCGAAACAAATTAAAATGGCATTGTGTCCGAGAAACTTTGCGCTCAGCCACAAAGAGCTACTTTTGACTGGTTCACATCACTAATGGTTGTACCAGTGTAGTTTACAAACAGTGATAAAAAACACTTTAACTTTAAATTGGGATTATTTTATGCTGCCAACATCTGTTTTTCTTTACTGTCAGCTACTGAAAAGCTTAATAGGAAGCCTAATGTCTTTTTCTAATTTTTACTTTAACAGTTAGACTTATCAAGAGAAAAATAAAAATATAATGTCCCTGTGTATATTACATGATACAAATGTTGTATTTTTGTCCAGTTTTCAAGTTTTATTACATTTTTGGTTCCTGAAATGTTTCAGTATAATCCTGTTTTTTTTTATCAAAGGTATCCCGATTTGACAAAAAAGGTTTTGAACAACACAAACTGACGATTTGATCCAGATCAAAACCTAGATTGGATTTTGTGACCTAATCCAAATTCTCAACCCATTTTTAAGATTACTTTTCAACAACCGGCCCTAGATCTGATAAACATCTTAGTAACAGCAGTTTATATACATTCTATATCATAAACATCTTACAGACATCTTCTAGATGCCAATGTGACAGCTGACAGGAAACATCTCAGAGACTGTAACACTCCAAAGAATACATCTAGCAGATGTAAATGCAGACATCAAATAGACGTCTTCCAGATGTATGTGTGCTATCAGGAAAGTTGTCAATTGTTTTTATTTAAAACAATTCAGAAATGAAGTCAGAGTACGTACAGCTTTAAAAAGCTCTGAATATCACACTCAGCTTGTGTGGGTTTGGAACAACATGAGGATGAGCAAAATCTGTCTTATACGCAGCGGTTCTTAAAGCACACATTTACACGAGCTGAGCACATAAAAATGAGACGTTGACAAACTGTCCACAACCGGAGATGAAGGAACAGAAAGAGATGTTTATCCTCCAGCAGATTTCACTGCAGGTAAATGTGTCCCGTATGCCGCTGACAGACTTCATCATTTATACTATTGCTAGACAGCACAAACATTAACGCACATATACATCAACCTATAACAAGATTCAGAAAATTCAGGAGGTGCGTTTAAAACTGTAAAGATTCGATTATATCCAATAAACACTCACCCAGCGATGGAGCCGTCAACGCCATCACTCCATAATATGAGAAAGGACCCGTCTCAAACTTCATATTCTCACTGCCTGCCTCCACCTCCACCCGACCCTGAAGAACACAACAGAACATCTAAAACAACATCATCTGAAACGGAGGTTTCAAATGCTAAAAGACATGGTTACTACAATAACAAAATAAGTATCAAATAAATATTACAGAGTTAAACTGATGCTTTGGAATGAAAATATTTTTCTGGTGTAGCTTTCATGGGTTGATTTAATTCCTGTGATGTCCTGTAAGACACATGTTGAGACATGAAATAAAAGTGTTTTTTTTTCTAAATACGCTCTCGTTTTTGAGTTCTTTACCTGCGCCTCCATAATTTAAGACTACATGACAGAAAACTCAACCAGAACTCCTGCAAGCAGCGTGAGGTCGATACATTCATTTCTTCAAAAACCAGGACAAAGCGTGACTGGCTTTTGACTCTAGATCGGCACGTGCTTGAGCAAAATTTCCGAACGTCAAAGGGGTCAAATTCACACCATTTTCCACCTCAGTGAGGATTCAACCTCTCCTCTTCTTCTGACAAACATGTAACCAGATCACTGGAGCTCAGATAGCATGACACAACCAGACCGTCACTCGATCTGGATCTCCTCTGCTGCCGGATCTATATTCACATAACCACTAACACAACACAACAACACAACGACTTCTGATGTGTGCCAGAAAATCAGAGCCAAAACTGAGACCAAATATTCTTCTGTAGATCAAAGCAAAACAAACTTATACAAACCAAATCTTTATATTCATAAAAAATGTAACCGTGAAATCATGAAATGGTAGATGTATATTTCTGAATAATTTAAGAAAAAGATTTAAGACTAAGATCACAGCCACCTGTAGGCCATAAGGAGTGTTTCTACATCTGTGAGACCATTTCAGAATTATTTTCAATACTATTTTTAGGAATGTGTTTAAGCAAAACGATCATTTTTCTTTCACTCTGTGAACTACTAACAATATTTCTCCCAAATTTCAAATAAATTATATTTGCATATATTTGCAGAAAATGAAAACTGGAGAAACAGGTGAAAATAACAGAAATTCTGAAATATTTTTTCAGACCTCAAATACTGCAAAGAAAACAAGTTCAGATTTACTAAGCAATACAATAGTCATATTTCTACATGCGTTTAGGAAAAGTTCAAAAATTATTTTTATGTGATACAATTTTTTATGTAATCACAGTTAACATGTGTCTTGTCATGCTGTCAGTCATTCACATTGCCGTTGGATGACCTGAGGTTTGATTTTGTTGAAATTTAACCAAGCGGCAACCTTCCGGTCTCTCTCGTGAAACCAAAACGGAAATGACTTAAACTACAATTCGTCGACTGGCCGTTGAGACCGGCTCCAAAACAGAACAGATTCACAGTCAGCCCATGTTAAAACGGGCAACTTTACAGCAAAAAAACCCCAAAAAACATGTTTACAGCCTGGTAAAAAAAGATTTTGGTCTATATAGCTAATTTTACCCTTCATGACAACTTGAGGGGGGTGAATTTTATATAACTCCTCCATTTAGATTATAAGCCTTAAAATTCTGCATAATTAAGGGCGTGGTCACTCGAGTGACAGTTGATTTCAGCAACCAGGCACCTCATCTCCAACCACGTCCCGCCTCTTTGCCCATTTTCGATTATCCAGGAGTGACACGTGGTGACGCGCTGCTAAGATGGCGGCGACCGGCTCCGCCCACTTTAGGCTTCAAAAAGGCTCATCAGAAACCTACGGGTGATGTCACGGACACTACGTCCATGTTTTATAGTCTATGAATTCAACAGACACTGGACTGGAATGGCATCATCTAGAACAATACATCTAGAAGTGAGGATTAATGAAATTTTGAAATGGTCTCTCAATTTTTTTCCCAGAAAATATGGGTGATTTTTTTTATATTCTAAAATTATTTTTAACAAATGCAAATGCCTGAGGTTGAGAAATCAATTAACTGAACACCGCACAAGGGTTAGCAAACACCATGTCTTCATAAAAGCAATCTAGAAAGCAAAACTTCATTTCATAATTCATTTTTAAATCTTTCTTTTTCGACTCTAGAAATCAGCAGATGTTGTTGATGTAAATGAGCTCGAGGAGTTCGTCAGACATATGGTTGCTGGTATGATGTATTGCTCGCTGACATCACATAGTATTTGCGCTCTCTATGACACTGTGCTGAACACAACAGAAACTGTGAAGGGGTTAACTTTTTCCTGACTGACCCCCTCCCGCGCGGCACCGTACAAATCCAGGATGTGATTTACTGTTCCTGGTGCCCGAGCGTAACGTTGGCCCGCTGACCTGTCACAACTCATTCCACCTCCTCGCCTGTCTTCGGTCTTAAGCCGAGGTTTGAGCCTAGTAAGCCGCAGTGCTGATATAGGTCCAGATGAGTTGGAAGTATGCCGAGGGCCAAAGGTCAGTTGCTGTTCAGATCCCTGATGTACTGTACAAGTCAATATCTGATTGGATAATTTCTGACAGTGAGGACACAGCGCACATCTTTGATTGGTCGATTAGAGGAGCACGTGTGTTGCGAGTTGGCTGAAGCGGGTGGGATTAGAACGCAATGCACAGAATGCCTTTCTTATGTAAGAGGGATCAATTATAGTGAAGGACGAGGCCTGTCCGATGCCGGCGGGCCTCTGGTAGCTAAACCTACAGTGAGGTCAGAGACACTCCACACAGACCCGTCTGTGAAACTTTATATTGCCACGCGCCACAGCTGCTACGCCAAGCTTCACTCTTTCTATTCATCATACTTAAGGGAAACCGTCTAAAATACCCAGCGTTGTGACAGAGATCTTTTTAGTACATAAAAATCCAGTATATAAAACATGAAATTCTGACCAGTGACCGGCAGAGAGAGAAATGTGCATGACTGTCACACCCCGGAGCAACATCAGGAGGGCGAGTGACCCCCACAAGGTCAAAATGTTTTGATGGGAACAAATCACATGGTATAAGCCTCAGGGTGCACACAACATTTCAGAATCATCACTGAACTCTTATTCTCTACATCCAACCTCTTCCACATACCAAAAATCACTGTAGTATACCTTAGTATTTACTATAGTAAAGTATAGTAGTAAAATTCATAGATATTACAATGTTTTACCATAGTGAATATCAAAGTATACTGCACGATTTTTTCATGGGGGCTTTCTCTAGTGCAATGAAAAGAAAATGGCTGTAGCATAAGCCACATAAAAAACAATAGTATACTTTGTTATTTACTATAGTAAACTGTAGTAAACTATAGTACAGTATATTACCATAATTTACTATATAGTATTCTGTAGATTTTACTATAGTAATTGAATAAACTGTAGTAAATACTGTGGTATGGTTTTCAAGAACAGGTTCAAAAACACTACAGTCTCTAGGAATTTTACTACAGTTTACTATGGTAAATACTAAAGTATGCTTCTTGGATTTCTCTAGCGCAATGAAAAGGAAATGGACATAGCACATCTATATATAATATAGATCGTATAATATAGTATTTACAATACACTCTTAAAAATAAAAGTAAAGTAAGTTCAAAATAAAGGTGCTTAGAAGGTTCTTCACAGCGATGCCACAGAAGAACCATTTTTGGTTCCACAAAGAACCATTCAGTCAATTAGTCAAGTAATTATGCTACAGTAATCTGTAGTGTTAAGTATAGTAAATGGTTAAAGTGTAGTTTACAGTAAATACTATGGTATACTATACTATTTATTCATGGGGGATTTCTCAGTGGTTTTATTTTTTTATTATGCTAATGAGAAAGTTCATGTAGACTTACTTTGCTCATTTTTATTAAAATTTGACTCATCCATCAGTATTTTTTAATTACACCAAAACTTTGGTAAGGCATTTACAGTACAATAGACTTGTGCAAATACACAGCTAGTGAGGTACAAGTTTAAATTGTCTGGATAGAATTTTATACTGAATTTGATTTAAATGAATCTGAATTGATTCAGTATCATGTCAGCATCACCCACCTGAAGAATGAGGACAAAGTAGTCGACGGGCTTTCCGTGCTGATATAAATAGTGCTGGGGCGAGCGCTTGTCGTTTTCATTGAACTTGAGCTCTTGGATCACATCGGGGTGTTTGAGGATTCGCAGTAAAACCTTATCTGAGATCTGCAGCGGACTGAACGCGCATACTTCTGATGAGAGATAAAGATAAGAGAAACACACAGGTTAAACTGAGCGGATGACACGAGCACACGGTTCGAGATGATGATGAAGTGCTCACCTGTGGCCAGAAAGCGATGTGCTGCCAGCATCAGCTGAGGAGAGATTTTCACCTTTGATTCTCTCTCGTGTTTAAAAGCTGAAAAATCTCTCTTGTTCTTGTCAGGATTCACTTTCTTTCTGTTACGATTGTCAGCTAGGGAAAAACACATTTTTATCAGACAATGAACCAATCATTGTGGTAATTTATTTCATGACACAATCAATGAGAAAACAAACACAAGAATGAACGTACTGTAGAGATCAGACTCGTCCAGGATCTCAGATTTGATGATCTCTTCGATGACGTCCTCCAGCGTCACCAGACCCAGAACCTCATAGAAGGGATCTCCCTCTCCTTCATTATTCACCTTCTGAACGATAGCCAGGTGGGATTTACCTGTGAACACAAACACCCGAGTCAACAGGCACTCAACACGCTCAGCGCCGGACACTCAGAAATGTAATGACAATGAAATAATTCAAAGCACATTCAGATGTGTTTTTTTGTGATTATTAATGAGATCAAACAATACAGCAGAGTCTAAAAACTGCATCTCATGAATTTTTCATCATTTGCTCTTTTAACCATCAGATGGGTTGATGGGTCAATGGCAATGATCTGATCTATTGTGGACAGCACACTTTCACGTCTGGAGTCAAGTGCTACTAAACATAGATCTAAGAGCTTTACAGTGGAAATGAAGTCTGGAGTGTCTGAAAATAAGATTAGAAACAGAGAAAACAGACCATCACAGTGTTAAGTCACGTCACTGCGCCGCTGAACGCTCACAGACAGACGACTGTCCTGAACTGTGTTGAGCTAAACAGCATTTAAAACTATTTTGAGCAACACTGCTATACACGCACTTTTACAAAAAAAGTTTTAGATGTGCAGTTACACACTCGATATGTGAAATAAATCTGTCTGAATACAAAAAATCAGCTTGTTCACAAAAAATTAAGAACACCATGTCGACTTCCGTGATCTGTTTCCTTTGAGGTATTAAATAATTTCACATTTATATGTAAGTAAATAAATAATTTGTATTTTAATAAAGAAAACATAAACAGCTTGATTGCTTTTTTGTATACTTTCTGACACGTTCTAAAGCAAAAGGGCTGTTCAACGATTCATCACATCCAGAATAAAAGTTTGTGTTTACATAATATGTCTGTCATGCATGTATATATCTAAGAAATAATTGCATGTATATATATCTATATATAATTTAAATAATATAAAAATGTATTCATTCTGTAAGAGTATGTGTATATAAATACAAAAAAAATATGCGCAGTCCACAATACATATATTATGTAAACACAGACTTTTATTTTGATATGATTACTCGCGATTAAACGTTGAACAGCCCTAGCAAAAAGACAGATTTACTTATTCAAATATTCATATATGTTCATTTACGTGCAAACATTTCAGATGACGAAAACAGAACAACAGACATTAAAAACCGCCTGTCATCATCAATACTTTTCCACAGGACTCAAATCGTCTATTGATCTGCATGTTGTAATTTGCTTCAAAACAACTGGTACAAAATTATAAAATGAATACGTTAAAATGAATAAAACAAATCATTTTCTCGTGATGTATGAGCAGTGTTGAAACACTCGGGGTGATATGAGGATAGACATCTACACTACAGGAGGTGTGGCAGAAGCATCACAGCTTGAGGTCAAACTCTGAGCGAGCCTGTGATTGGTGGAACGGATGACGTTGTGTATTTTTCATGAGCGACAGGTGCTTTTGGCAGCATGACATTCCTTTGCCATTTCGGGAAGCGCTTCGTATCGATCGGAAGATGATACGGAGCATAATGGTTATTGATTCGGCCACAGAGGGGAGGCCGAGCACCCGCCATCATCTACAGATCGGTTCAAAAACAGCTGTGCACAAACAGATACACACAGAAACAAACCTTTCTTAAACTCTTCCAGCATGGCATCCAGTTTGGTGTCGTGGAAGACGAAATGCACGGGGTGGTTGTAGAACTTGGTGACCGTTTTGAGCGTCGTGCAGTCGTCCGGGTCGACGAAAGCCAAATCTTTGACGTACAAGACGTCTACGATGTTGGAACGTTCCGTGTCGTACACCGGTATCCGCGTGTAGCCGCTTTCCATGATCTCGGTCATGGTGTTAAAGTCGAGCACGGCGTCGACGTGAATCGTGAAACAGTTACTGAGGGGCGTCATGACGTCCTCTACGGTCTTGGTTCTGAGTTCTAGGGCGCCCTGTATGATGTTGAGTTCTTCTTTGACCAGGTCGTTATACGGCTCGGTGACCTTCAGCATCTCCACTAACCTCTCCCGGTTGTACACGGTGCCGATCTCCTGGCCGAGCACGAAGTCCAAGAGTTTGCTGACTGGAAACGACAACGGAAAGGTGAGAATCATGAAGAACTTGGTCAGCACGATAGTGTTTGCGCCCACCGCCAACCCGTGGCGCGAGCAGAGCGCCTGCGGCACGATTTCGCCGAATATCACGATGCCGACCGTCGACGCCGCCACGGCACCCAGTCCGGACCCGATCAAATCGTCCAGCAGAATGGTTAAGGTGGTATTCACCAACACATTTCCCAGCAATAAAGAGCACAGCAGGTAGTTGCCCTTGTTTCGAATGGGCTCGATCTTACGCGCGTACCTTTTCTCCTTGCTGGTGCCGCAACTCTGCACGATGCGAAGCTCCATCGGATCCAAAGCCATGAGTCCCAGGTTGAGTCCGCTGAACATGCCGGAAAGCCCCAGCAGGCAGGTCACTAAAATGACCTGGAGCCAAAGAGGCAGCAGAGATGCTTTCTCCTCCACAACCACCAACTTTCCATCGTGATCACCCAACCGGTACCATTTATCATCCGGACCCGTCCTGACACACAAGCTGTACGTCTTCTCCTGCTCACTTTTACGCAGTGGCTTTACGTTCACACTCACCAAACCCGACGTTCCCCAGCTGCTCACGTTCATTTGACTGCTGATGCTCAAGTCTTTGGTAAAATCCTCACAGGTCCCGTTCGGCGCATCGCTGTCATCATCCGTGAACCTGATGTGGGATGCTGCGTCCGGGCGCAGGTGTAGCCCGTAAAACCTGAGCAGGACGCTGCTCTCCTCCGTTAACTGGATGATGCCGTCCTTTGTCGTACCGGCCGCCTTGTCGCTGCGCTCCAGCCGCATGCCCAGGATCTGACTGCCGGAGTCGTGCCTCGTCGTCTCCGACCGTCCGCTGACAGAGCTCCAGAGGACAACGATGAAAGTTAGAAGACACCCGTGTCCGCTCCGCTCCGTCGCCATGTTTGTTGCGCCCTCGCCGCGAGAGCGCTCTTTCACGCGCGGACGCGCCTCCCTCGTTTGCATAATGCAAACGTGTACACGCCCATCGTGGGAACCTGTCAGGTGTAGCAGTTTTCGTTGCCCGTTTTCCGAAAATTCCCGAAGTCCCAAGGGACTGTGCGGAGGTAGCCTATGTTAATGTTTCAATATGGCACGTTTGCGCTTAAAAAAACACGAGGCATTATAATAACGAGGCGGTGATTTTATGATAGTTTTTATAACGAATATTAGAGACAATCAATAAAAAATTCTAAAAAAATAACATGCGTTTTTGCTCGGATGTTTTCTTGCTCTAGCGCGCGTGGTGCTGTTATGTAAACTCACGTGGCACTAGCGCGGTGGCTCCTAAAATGAAAAGAAATCATATCCTTTTAAAACATACATTTTTGCATTTGATTGCATTGTGAAATATTTGTAGAAAATTTTTCAAGTTTCCATTACATTTATCAGCCTATGTAATATAGGACCTACATTAAATGTTATATATTTAATATATTATATATATATATATATATATATATATATATATTGTATTATTCCTAATGATGCTTCTTCTTCAGTTTTCTGTGATTCACTAAAGAGAATCATTCTGTGCAAACACATGGGTTTTTAAAACCTAAAGCTGAATAAATCAGACATTAGCCAACAAATGTTAATATGATGTATATGATGTATTCTTGACTAAATGACATAATGTGATCAAATGTGTTTTAGAGAAAGAACCAGACAACATTATTTTGGTAATAAGTAAAGGTGAAAGGTGGATTTGACAATGCAGATTTTTTTATTTAATCACATTAAAAGAGTACATGTATTTATAACCCAACGGATTCGTCACTTTTGAAAGTAATAACTAGTAAGGAAGTAATAACTTCATATGAATTTACATCCATGATGTGTCCACAGACTGAATCCGAATGAAAGCTAAAGCAACTGCGTCCTCTAGTGTTACAAACAAACATCAGAGTTTGGTCATGTGATCATGTGTTCAATATATTGCTTTGATTTTCAGGATAATGCATATTTATACCCGCATTTGGAAAAAATCTTGAAAATACAAAATGTCCTAGACCATTTTATTAACTACATTACGAGTCTACTGTAAATGTGACCGATTAAAATGTCCTTTAACTTACAGTCCACTGTAACAGAATTACTGTAAATCAATGACCAGTTATTATGGGATATTCTCATTGGCTCATAATCAATATATCTGCAGTTCATCAGCCTGCATTTCATCATCTTTCATACACAAACATAGTTTCTCTTTTCAGATGCGTTTATTACCGCCTGCTGAGACAGGTTTGCTTTCCATTTAACGTTGACTTAAAAAAAACCTGTACATTTACATTCCATGTTCACATACTGTATTCCATGTACATGTTCACTTACCCGATTCTGAAAAGGACTTTTTAGAGCAATCTGAATTTACACTATTGAAACAGTGTGGTCAACATGAATACATTTTGGCTATATGAGTGAAGTAATATGAGGTAAAGTGTGATTCACGCCTGCTTGGTCATCATTTGTCCTTCAGGTAGAAGCACATCCACAGTAAAGCTGATCTTCTTTGAATGAATCACACTGTATGTGTTGTCAAATCGGACCACATCTGCAGAATGAAACGATCAACAACACAAAGAATAAACCAGTGACAGACGGCACATCAAGTTACTGTAAGATTTGTAAAAATCAAATACAAGAAATGTTGGCATACTGATCATAAAACCTCTCACATATCTGAGTCACACAAGCAAACACTATAAAGCCTTAAAACGTCAAAGTGCAGAGACAAAATAGAGACTCACAGATGCCTGCATCCTCACAGGTGTGAGATCCGTCCTCTGGAACCAGGTGGGAATTGTAGCGTTGGATGGGAATGATTTCCTGCACGTCTTCCCGTTTTTTTGTGTCATTCCCTTTGGTCTTCAGGAAGAGTCCAAAACCAATATCAGACCCTTCACTCGCAAACTGCCATCTATGAATTAAAAAAACACGACAACACAAATTCTTATTGATAACCTTCATTTGACCTCACAATAAAATAAATAAAAAGATGCGAAAAATACTATGCATTGTATACGAAATACGTTTTATCTTCAAAGATGTCCTAGCATTTCTAATCTAGTAAAACAGAAGATGTCAAACTGGAAATAAAAGATGTGACTTACCGTAGCAAGCAGTTGGGGAAGAGAACCTCATACTCCAGCTGGTAGAAGGAGCCTCGACTAACGGTGACGTTCTGGTCATACTGAACTTTTATAGATTCCCTCACGTAATATGATTTCGGCACTACTCCACCATAATTTAACTGAAAGACGGATGACAATTGAGAGAGGACAACAAGAGGTCATTTATAATGTCACACCTGTAAAACTCACCATGGTCTTACAGTAAGGGTTTCCATCGGTGTCGGTCCTGGAGCCTCCGTAAATGACGGGTAACTGATCTGCATCAATATAGTTCCTTAACACCTCCTTCCAGTTAGCTGTCGAGTGGAGAGAAATAGATTTGACACGTTTTGTATGGATGATGTGTGGATTGTGTGCAAAAGCGAAACTATTTACCGCCCAGTATGATGATCTTCTGTCTCGTTTCTTCACGCAGGAAGTGTTTCACCAGGTTGTATGCAATAGGGAAGAGTTTAGGGGCTGTGAAAGTGATTAGATTTTTTGGAAATGCAAGGACTGCCATTTTACTTCGGTCATGTCATGCATTTCAGAGTGACTTTCATGTGGCAAACCTTTGATCAGAAACAGTCTTTTAAGGCTCTCTGGATAGTTCTCTTCAAACAAGGTCAGAACCTGAAGGTGAAAAAGATGATTTAAAACTATGCTGGGGACCTTGTTTGTCTGTAGACGGTAAACCTAGAATCTTACCAATGGTTAACAATCTGTAACTAGCAATAGCCAGATGCTTGTAACAATAGAACGTACCTCGCCGTACAGCTCAACAGCAGGTTTCCACAGATGTTTCATACCAAGTCCCTCGCAGTCATAAATGATGGTGATGGCTTCAATGTACTTGCCGAGCTGAAGAACGAGAAACAAACAATAATACTCAACAACACATCAACACAGAGATTCTACACATCTTTGCTGAGGTTTAGTTAATAAAACATAAACATTCATTCAAGGTTTGAAACACCTTTTCAGACTGCTTCTCGCACTCCTGCCGTAGTATTTCAGCATCTCTGACTTTGGTCCTGAGACAGTCCTGTTTGCTAGCCGACAGTAAGAGACCCTTGGGGTCAAGAGGTCCGATGATGTCATACCAGACGGGACTTCCTTCACGATCATAACCGCACAATCCACCGGACACGTAACGCTCGATGACCTGAACGGAAGAGAACGATATCTCTTTATTCACACGGATGATGAGCGGCCATCGTGGAAAATCATTTGGGTGATGTACCTCTGGTGGCCTCCAGTTCTGAATGATTTTGTCGACTTTCATATGCTTGCAAAAGTCCAGGTTCTGGGATTTAAATGCATTGTTGTTTGATGTCATTTATGTTAATCATCATTCAAATAAGAAAACCTCAATGTTAAAAACCTTTGGCGAGGTTCAATTCTGTTTCCTAAAAGTGCATTTATGTGCATCCAGGTGCTATTAAAATGCTTACAATGCTGTGACGTTACCTTCCTAAGCATGGCCTCAGCCTTCGGGACATTAAAGCTTCGGGCTGCAAAAGAAAATAAATACAACTAATAAAAAAAACTAACAAAGAAAAAACATTCAAACTGATTTTCACGGTGAAGTCCAAATGTAAGCTTATGTGAATGCAGATAGATCAGAGGGTAAAAGCAAATAATTTTGCAACACAGATCTGAAGGATTTACAAGAATGTCACCTTGAACTAAACTCTCCAAAAAACAAACTCCGATGGTTTTGGGACGCCCTATCAAGAGGGAATATTGATTTCTAGATAAAGCAGCTGTCTGAGCTCAAAATGAAGTTCATAAAAAAAATGTTATCATTTGATGCAATTTTCTTATTATGAAGTCTATAACATTATCAACGTATAGATTTATGTCATGATGTCAACATGAGGGCTGCATTGTCACATCACAAGCTATTGTTAATTCAGTAGCAAGATTTTGCAAAGGCACTCATAAATCCAGGGTCAGAGGTCAGCACATGTAACCAATGTGACACACAGTTAAATGCAAAATGCTATAAATAATATTATAAATGTGATAACATGCATTTTAAGCATGAATGAGAACATTTTATGTAGAGTTATAACCTTCATAGACAATATACAGATTCATCAAAAGTATATTCTTCAAAATAATAAACAAATAATGCATTAAAAATATTTTTTCATTTGTATAAAAAATATGAGCCGGCACAAAGGACAGAGAGTTGTATATTAACACAAAGTATTTTTTTTGTCCAACTAATGTGATGTCCAGCAGTTTTAATGTAGATAAAACTGATCTTCACTTATTAATATGATTGATTATTAATAACGATGAATTATTACTGTCTGTTTGTATTGTACTATAGTCGAGTCACCTCTGAGCCAGCGGAGCAGATAATGATCACTCTGATTGGGCAGCTGGTTAAACACATCTTCTAATCTCTCCTTAAACTATTCAGAGAAATCACAGTTAAACACAACAGTAACGTGTGTCAATCTGAAGCCATGGCTTGCATCTCTATCTTTCAAAACAATTGCATGTTATTTAATATGACATCCAAACGGGATGCCTTTGACAATTCTAGACTAAAAATCAAACAAAAAAATGTCCAAAGAGAAGATTTGTTTTATTTACCTGTGTCAAGGCCTCGGCTTGTTTGGGACTGAGATCTCCTACTCGTCCGCTCATATTGGCCGTAATGGAGAAATGGACTCTTGTCATAGTGCACCTGTTATTTATACACGACCATGAGAGCGATCAATATAACAGATGACAAATATAGAGTTAAGGTGACAAATAACAGTTCTTTAGATCATACAGAAAATTAAATTAAAGTCATTCTCTCATCAAGAATATCTAATAAAAATGGGACTTTACAACAGCTATTTAACTGGAATATACTTATTCATATATAAAATATATTAATTATTATAATTATATTATTATGAAATTAATGAGCTGTATTTACCCAGTATCTGAAAAAACATATTCTTTTACTCTTTATTTATTGTATTAGTCATATATTGAATATTTGACAATATTTGGTGCTGGTCAATAGTGACTGATATTAATATTCTATTTGCTCCCAGAAATGAAAAGTAGATTTTTAAAAGGTCTGCTAAATAAATAAATGTCAATGTCAACTGATGTAGGTTAATTTTTTATTTTCAAATTTTTTTTGACGTTTTTGCCTTTATTTGTACAGTTCAGAGAGGACAGGAAGCGAAGTGGGAGAGAGAAGGGGGTGGGATCGGGAAAGAACGTCGAGACGGGAATCGAACCTACGTCGCCAATGCGCAACCTCACCACGTGACGGAGTACTGCCACAAGGCTATCGGATCCGACACAAAAGGTTCTTTGTGGCAAAAAGAGGTTCTTTAGATTATAAAAAGGTAATAAAGAGATGGTTCTTTAAAGAACCTTTGACTGGATGGTTCTTTGTGGAACCAAAAATGGTTCTTCTATGGCATCCCGTAGGTTTGTGAAGAATAAAAAGGCTTGTTCGACTTGATGCGGCGCCGCAAGATCTGACAGGCGGATGACATCAAAGTACCGCGAGAGCGATTCGAAAGCAAACTATTTATCGTTTTTCGAATCGCTCTCGCGGTACTTTGATGTCATCCGCCTGTCGGATCTTCGGCGCCGCATCGAGTCGAACAAGCCTATTATGAAGCCTAAAGTAGGCGGAGCCATCGTCATCGTCATCGTGCGTCACTCCCGGATAATCGTAAATGGGCAGAGGCGGGACGTGGTTGGAGTTGAGGCGCCCGGTTGGCTGAAACCACTTGTCACTCAAGTGGCCACGCAACTATTTTGCAGAATTTTAAGGCTTAATATAAGTTAAACGGGTGAGTTATAAAAAAAATCACCCTCCTCACAGTTGTCATGAAGGGTAAAATTACCTATATAGACCAAAATAATTTTTTGTACCAGGCTGTAAACATGTTTTTTGTGCTGTAAAGTTGGCCCTTTTAACATGGGGCTCAATGAGATTCTGCTGTTTTGGAGCCAGCCTCTAGCGGCCAGTTGATGAATTGCAGTTTTAGTCACTTCCGTGTTGGTTTCACGAGAGGGACCGGAAGATTGCCCCTTGTTTGTGCACTGGCGTGTTTGAGGTATGGAGGAGAGAGCTCTCGAGAAGGATTCTGAAGAGGTAAAACTTAGTCAATGAATAAATTATAAGAATAGTAATAAAAAATAGCAATTTATTCAAAAAAGTATTATGCAGTGCCTGTGCATGTAAAATTATATTTGAATAAAACTTCGAAATAAAATAAATAAAAATGAAATAAAACTTATTTTACCAAGTACAACTTACTAAAATGTCATCACGTTTTCGCAGAAGGAGATAACGTATTTACGAACAATTTATCCGTTTAGGGCTACTGTAGAAACAACATGTAAGACCCGCGGTGTATGTAGATAGAATAACACCTCTGAAGACATAGTTATGGATATTATATTGCATTTCTGTCAATAGATCCTACAAAAATGACACACCGCACCTTTAAATATAGCAATGACTGTTTTTATTAGTTTTTAGGCATTTATTAACAAGCAATACAAAAATCCAGCCACGAATTAAACAGATACAATTTACTTTACAATACTTTACAGAAGGAGTGTTACAGGATAAACACATCATACAGATGAGACAAAAAGAGTTTGCACCAGTAATCATCTTCACAAACAGAAAATATCCAGATGGCTTTGAAGAGTTCTCAAAGCATTGTGTGTGATTCAATGCTTCATTAAACGTTTGTTCTGTCTCAAGGCACATTAGATATTTTTACTCTTACTCACATCAGTATTAAGTGACTTTTGTTCTCTTACCCTACACACTTGCATAATAACATCCGTCTTATAAAACATGCACAAGCATCGTCACAGCCCGGCATGATAACATCTTCCATTGATACATCACAGTACCTGAACTTCTCTGAAGAGACAGAAAGTCATCAGAATGTTGTAAACGGTGATATTTTAACAATAAGCATTGTTTGTTTAGTGATTAGAAGTTAAGAGAGTTGATCACAGCAGATCTACCGTCAGACTGCTCTGTTAATGCCACAGGTTTATTCAAACACTTCATAAAGTTTAAATCCAACAAACTTTTCATTCCATTTCACGAGGGGAACAGCCAGTATGGAGTATTCATTTATAAGATGGAGTGCTTCTTTGGTTGTTGGTCACTTTTTACCCAGAAATCGAAACATGAATATTATATAATATATCTCATTATAACGACGATAGGAAAGGTTTTCTCACAAATACCAAAAGTACACAGTAAATTCTCAGTCTTACATGTGCATATGAACCACGTTTATGCTTTTTTAAGCATCGCATCCTTCGATCTATAATCTTAAGTCAACTGTAGGGATATTTACAGAGAAATTCAATGCCCCCATTGCTCATACGTAAGTGTTGTACATTACCATTTTCTATTCAATGGTTTTTTAAATAAAAATTCTAATGTAAAACTGATCGTTTAAAAACAGTACTTGAAGTTATGCAAACGCAACCAAATGCTAAAATTAATATTACATTGTAAACTAGTAAACAGGTCCAGACAGAATCTGCAAATATGCGGAATGGATTTAAATATGGTAGAATGTGTTAAACGCGAGCTGATAGCTTACTCAAATGAGCCGAAATGTTTAGTTTGTGAAAACAAACAGCAAACGGAGAAATCTGCTAGTGCAGATTCCATATGGACCTACAAAGGAGTCAGGAACTCAAACCTGTATTTGATCAAAGTGCATTAAAAAAAAAAACATTTCACATTCTAGCGGAAGTGTTTAAACTAAGTCCGTCACTGTATTATAAAACCGGCCTGTGGAGGAAGACCAGCACCGGGTCCTTGAGCGAGGGCTTGTGGGTATGGACATGAATATGAAGGTACCGTGTTTGGTACGCCTGCGCTCTGAGGCATGTAAGAACTGCGAGCATCAGGGTATGACGACAGCTGAGGCTGACCTGATGGTTGAGATGTTGGTGTGGATCTTACGTGAGCTGGAGAACCATTAGCAAGCCTTTGGAACGGGGTGTTGGGGGTCTCCTGAGCTTGAGAATGCTCATTAGAGGAACTCTGAGGAAGCTGAACACCCTTGAGCACCATCTCTCGTAGTTTATCGATCTTCACCCGCCTCAGGTGAGCCAGCTTCCTCTTGCTCTGGTAGTCATCGATGAAGCTGTCCAGAGTCAAGGATCCGTCCAGAAATGAATCAGCCATGTTCTAGAAAACAAGCGGGAGAATCTTTAGATGTCACAGCGGCAGTAACCAATGTGGTGTAACACTTCAAACTCACAATTCAAACCCAGGGTTCCCACTCGAAGCCAAATGTCAAATTCCCTGACTTTCACCGACTAAAAAGTTGAATTTCCATGACCTATAATGAATGAAACCCAGTCTTTGAAGTGGTCGGTTTTTTAGCCAAAGCTCTTGAAATGTACAATTTCCTGGCATTTTGCCTTAGTCAAGAGCTACAGGTGACTGCATTTGACTTGAGTGATTGCCAGGTGACAAGCGGGAAGGGAATAAAATGGTGCTTAAGATAACCATAACAATACACAAAAATGTGTAAAAAAATACAGTATAGAAAGATTACATTTTGATAAATGGAAACTAAAATTTAAAGTGACAAACAAAAACCCCTGATATTCCATGACTTCGACAAAAAACATATAAAATTCCATGACTTTTAATGTCTGGAATAGACCTTTTAAAATTCCAAGATATTCCAGATATTCCATGACCTGTGGGAACCCTGCAAACCTTACCTCTGTTTCTTCTTCAATCTTTGCTCCCTCTGTTTGCAAAAGAGCCAATAATGTGTCCAATGAACTGCTGCCTGAAAATGATCACATTTAAAACAACTTCAAATGAATATTCCTCTGTCAAACTACGAAATGCTTAAAATTAGGGCTGTGCAATTAATCGAAAATAATTGTAATCGTCAATTTTGGCCTTCAACAATTACAAAAACAAAATAATCGACGTAAAATGATTATTGTGCCGCATTCCATTTTGCAAGGATCATCTCTTTTCTTGTGGTATAAATCCACAGCGCACCCCCTTCCTTTACAGTTGTTCAGCTGTGCTATTTCTTTACATTTATTTTTCAGTTGAATTCACAGTTTAAAAGCCAAGTTTTTTAATTTTTCCATGTTGTTTTAAAACTTAGTGAGTAATCATGTTAAATAATCGGGATCTCAATATTGGCCAAAATAATCGTGATTATGATTTTTGTCATAATCGAGCAGCCCTACTTAAAATGGCAATCCTCAGAATGAAACACTAGCAGAGTTTTTGTCACTGATTGTAAAAGGTATAAAAACACCCCCAGCACCTGCTCTCTCTCGTGTTAATAACAGCAGTGTTGAGTTTCTCTCTTCTTTTGCCTTTCTGGACTCATTCAAGCAGTCTTTTGTAACCAAGTAACTCAACTCTATTGACTTTATTTACCATAACAAACAACAAAACTTGCTATAAAAAGTGTTCCTCACCTCCAGGTTATATTTCAGTCTCTTGATACAGATGTTCAGAAAACACTGGTTTTAAAGAGTATTTTAGTTTAAACATTTTTAAATGTCCTGATCACATGATCAATGGGTTTAGAGCGTAAGACATTAGCAAACTGGCACGATGAAAAGGAAACAGAACAGGTGACAGAACAGGTTCACCCGGATGTTTAACTATTTGAGTTCATGCCAAAGAGAGATGACAGAAGGAATTTTAATAAAATCAAGAGGTTATTATATACAGTATATGACATTATAGTGTACAGTGTGTAAACGATGACAATGCCAGCTCACCCATGGTGGATTTGCGGAGCTGGTAGGATTCATGTAGTTCTTGTAAGCTGCAGTAGAGTTTGGTCAAGTGAACCTTCTGATGGTCCAGATCCGGCTGTAGACTGAGATTCTGTTCGGCCAGACTGCGATTACTGGCAATGGTCAGCTCTTTATTCTGCTGCATTTCACTCATCTGTCATAAAAACATGAGTCAAAAACCATCCCCATCTCATTTTCATCCAACTTACTATCATTTTTGTATATGGCATTTTACCCGTACCCATTACTATTTTGTATTTTATTATTACCTCTTTTTTTAGTACGTTACTACTTGCACAGTCTAAGAAAGCTGATCTGGCTTACATTTCACCGCAAGCTGTTTTCTGCATAATATAATATGTATGTGAGAAATAAATGAATTGAATGACAGATTTTTGGGCTCTGAATGACTGTAAAATGGAACCCACTTTAAGAAATAAAACTTCCACGAACACATACACAAGTTACTATGAGTCATTCTTCTGACCAAACCCAAGTACTGATAAACCTTTGAAAGGTATTTACTTTAGTTCTCGCTTTTCTGTGCAAGTTTTGATTGTGTAAAACAAAAAGATCTATTTAACACAATACATTAAGTTTACTAAAGTATATTTTCCAAGGAATAATTGAGAAAAGGAAGAAATAAAGAACAACAGAGCTCCAATTTAATAAAACAATAATAAGAATATTATGAATACAATCACAACGCTTTGATAACACACAGATTAACAGATGTGTTTTCAAAACAATGCTTTACAACGATTTTATTTAAAACGTTTTAAGGTGTTATTGAGTAAACCCAGTCGCTTATTATCTAGACAATTTAACATGAATAAAAATAACAATAATCACATTAAAGTAATATCAGTAAATTTCGTAATGTAATGGCTGGACAGGTGCAGTACGTTAGAAACTGACATGCTGCAGTCTGTTCACATTAACTCCATCTTTACTCATATAAACTAAAATATTATATTGACTCTGTTTTTAAACACATTTCACTGTTTTTGACTCTCTATCCAGCTTTCTTCAGACAACAGCCCCATCTAACACGTGAACAGTGTTACAAGTATAAGCTTGAACAGCACAGTAAATAAAAACAGGCAGTGAATGATGACATGAGCTCGAGCACTAACCTCGTCCATTTCACAGATCATCTGATAAAGTTTATTATCGTCATCCAGAAGTTCATTCAGCTCTGTGCTGGTATAAGAGTGAAATCTGCTGTCAAACGTCGACATTTCTCACAAGTCTTTGTGTTATTGTGATTTCTCTCAGTTTCTGTGTGTCTCCGCCGCCGCCGCAGGGAAGCTCACTCGCGTCGGTCCAACACCGGAAGTCGAGTAATTCCCGTCAAATCAGCGCGTCAGAATGACGTGACGTCACTCGCGCGTCACAGACCATTCATGGATAAAGGATGTACTCTTTGTTTTACTTTAAATTTGATTATATATTTTTATTTGTCACAGTTTTACTTATTTTACACTTATAGTTTCATTTTCGTTCAAATTTCTTGTCAAATTCTTTGTAAAAACAGGCTAAAGAATGTTTTATTTGTTTGGCAACATCTATTTAATATTTATTTTATTAGGTTATCACTTTTCATGTTCAAGAAGAGATGTTTTGTAGCAAATATAAGCACATTCTTCATAAAACATGTAAAGGAGTAGTTGACCTTCAAAATGAAAATCCTGTCTTCATTTACACGCCCTCTTGTCATTTCAATCAATTCAAAAATGCTGGTAACAGAACAGCACAGCCCCCTATTCACTTCTATTGTAACCCATCCAAGTGAAGGGGGGCTGTTAACAACATTCTTCAGAATATCTTCTTATGTGTTCTGTGGAAGAAAGTTACACAGGTTTGAAACAACAAGAGGTTGAGTATGACAGAATTTTCATTTTGAAGGTGAACTACTCCTTTAATTCTTTTTTAAATGTCAGTTTTAAATTCATACATGTAAGTTTTCAATCTGTAAAGGCTTTTGTTATTGGTTTTACCGTAAAATCACACATATTTCTTTTGTATTGTAATTGTTGACTGTTTGTAAGTGTAGTCTGAAGGGTCTCATCAACAGATTCATGATCAAATGCTGTAAAGCTCAGCTGGCTGTTAAACATTTATAGAAAAACTGAAGAGAGAACATATGCATGACGTTTAGGCAACTTTCTTTATTTTAATTAAACTAATAAACAAACAAACAAAATCCACTGCTCTCGAATGAAAATTCTTCAAAAACTGTCAAATTACAGAAATAAAATAAACATTTTGCCATTTCTAAATTACTATTATCTGATTTTTAAAACAGAAAATGTTACTATATGAACCCAAAATCTATATCGACAATCCAACTGGAACGTTTAAAAAAATGTAACGCAACATTTCAATAAATTCTATTACAGTACCTAGAATCAGTTTATATCTAACTATAAACCAATTTATTTGTGATTGTCTCACTAGATTCTATGAAATGCACATTAAATATCATACAGTGCAAATTGTACAATATGATTATATAATATAATCATAAACATAATTCAATTCTCTCATTGCTTCTTTTCAGGTATTCTCTTAGTTTCCAAAACAAGTACGTACATCAGTCTTACTGTGTTTGAATCTGAATGTAGATGTGTGAATCTCGTGTACTGACACAGCAAATGTTCTGTGTGTGTTTGTGTGCCAGACTGGCATCAGCTCTGTGGAAGATTTAATTTAAGAATCTTGAGAGAGATCCAAAGTTAAAATGACTCACTTGCAACATGGCTGGTGTGGGTTTGAGAATGTGCGTCACTTGTTGCGTTAGTAATGTACATACAAATATCACACATTTGCTTGTGTGTGAGGACAAACAGACTGTGTGAGCATCGGCCGGAAGGTTCGGGCTGGTTCATGAACGTCATCCAGGTCAGGCTCGCATGCCCTCGGGTGAAATGAGGGTGAGACTTCTACTTCTACAAACAGTAAAGAAGATAAATTAATAACCGTGCAATATAGTCTTATGAGCAAGCGTTTGGACGAGAGACGCAGACAGAAACAGGCGTAAAGGATGGTGGTGTGTTAGTTTTACTCACAGTCAGACACTGAGGGATCTGAGTTGGGAGGGTTTGGATTCATGAGATCCAGAGGAATCTTCACTGAGGGTGGGATTTCTCTGGGTTTCTTTGACTGGGGGTAGAAGACACCGTAACAACAAACAATACACAAACTAGCTAGTGTATTTCAGAAGGGAATGTAACCAGGATCCAAAACTGATCAATTAAGAAAAAAGTTCCAATATTTGAGTAACTTTTAAAATGTTTTCTGGGTTTGGTGATATAACAAAACTGTGAATTTTCAAAACCTTTCCAAACTTTAACAGTAATCAATAAGTTTCTCCGCTTTTGCTCAAGAATAATAGTAATTTTTTGTACTAATTAAAAAAGCATGATTTTGATTGAAAATTCTAAATGCTTGTGGTGTAAAAACACAGCAATACACATGGAAAACATGTAAATTAACCATATAAACTTTATGTCAAATGTAAATAGTGAAGGCCATATTATCATTTTCACATCATGATTTAAAGAACTGATTCTGTTGCAGTAGCTTTACTAAGCAAAGCCACATTTCACTCACAATTGCTGTTATTTTTAGATCCTGGATGAACAAACATCATGCAATAATATGCAAATACATGAAGTGCGTAATAAAGGGAGACTGCATTCAAAAAACAACACAAGCATGCACGAAACTGCACACGAGCGACACACACATGCAGATAGAAGTGAAATGTATTACAGTGCCTTTTCAACAACACTGTGGAGGAAGAGGAAACGCATTTGATTGGTTAAGGACACCGCGTGTGTTATTATCACATGACCCGTGATGTCATCTGAATTCCCATCTCACCTCTTCATCACTGTTCTGTTCATCCGCCTTTGCTTTCTTCTTCTCTTTCTTTTTCTTCTCGTCCTCTTTCTTCTTCTTGTCTTTGTCAGGCAGGATATCATCCAGCCAGGCCAGATTGTGCTGCGAGAAGACCAGATCCAACATCTTCCGTACCACCATCAAACCCAGAATCTGTCAAAGGAACAACACAATCGCACAATGTGCATCGCAACAACTTTCACTTTAGATGCGCTTCTTTTCCCAAAAGTTTCCCAAAGAACCTTTCATTCTAAGGTTTTTATAAGATTCATTTCTTTCTCACAGTACATTTTTTAAGTATTTTTTACGCAAAAAGCGTGGATGTCAAAGGGTCCTCATATAAATCCCTTTTTTCAGAGATGCTCACCATGACGGGGAAAATGATGGCAGCCATAGTGGACTTGAGGATCCAGAGGACGGCCAGACAGGTGACCTGCACCAGCGTGAAGAGATGAACACGACGCAGGGGGACGTGACGCAGGAACGCAAAATCCGGCTGGTGTTTGGCCGGCATCAGGTAAAGCTTTATCCTTTCCCAAAACTAAACAAAACAGCGTCTGGTGAATTCCTAATTCTTCTTAAAGGAACATCCCACTTTTGTCAGTTGACTTTTAAGTTGGACATGATTTTCATTTTCAGATGAACTATATAACACAGCACAGAGGAGGTCAGATCGAACTCAGTGTTTCGTGTACCTGAATGCCATGGAGAGATGCAACACCCATATAGAGAAACACGCCATACAACACAGGCATGGGGATGTACTGCATCAAAACATCATACATCATGTGTTTAAAACAAACAAACAAACAAACAAACAAACAAACAAACAAACAAACAAACAAACAAACAAACAAACAAACAAACAAACGTAATCATATTTAACATATAGATGAAGAATATACAGTATATTATTCATCCAGTCTGACCTGCAGTATTGGTGCAAGAAACACTGAGACTCCAGTCAGGACAAACACTAATGTGCCCGTGAGTCTCTGCTCCCTGCGGTAAACACAAACAAACACATCAAAATCCAGAAGGAAAAAACATCCCGCTGTCAGATTGAGATTTACCTTACACCGAGAAACTGCGGCTGCTCTCCGGGAGCGCTGGACTCGCTCTCCATCTTTAGAGAGTCAATGTGTGCGATGGAGATGACGGTGGCCGCGACGTACCACGGCAAACCCATGAACGAGCAAACGGCCATCAGGATGCCCACCCAGAACAGATCCAGATGATAACCGCAACCTTTCTGCTCCAGCGGACGGTTTGAGAGAAAACAAAATATGAATGGGTCTCCTTCAACTTTTGAATTCTTCCAGGACAATATCATCTGTCATATTACTCTGAAATAAAACATCTCTCATCAACAAGATGCATGATTTGATGTAAATGGAAAAAAAATCTTGAATTATTTATTTGGAGGATAAGAAATAGTGATGATGGTGATTTTGAATATTGTGTTTTAATGCACCTTTAGTTTGTTTTCTTTACGGTTGACAATGACGGCAGTGATCTGCTGATCCATGAAGATCAGGATGGTGACCAGCATCGCAGGCACAAAGCTGGCAAGACAAATCCACCACGGGTTCTTTCCTAAAGGCATGACGATCCAACCACGATCCGGTCGGGTGGGCTACACACAACAGAGTTAACACAGCGATGATGAATGACAAAGAGGTTAAAAACACAATCAGTTTTGTGAAGTACACCGGATTGATTAGTATAATCATTCAGAAATATGATCAGAACATACCTTAAATTCAGTTGGCACAATCAGTTTAGGGGTTTTAAGGCCCATAAGCATATCGAGAGCAACAAATGTCATGATTGATGTGAAGATTGCAAAATCACTGATGAGTTTCCGAAGCTGCACATTTACAGGAATAAAGAAAGATGGAAACAGATGCAGAAAACTAAAAGACATTAGATTTTAGAAGGGACTGATGTCATCACAAACTCTTATGAAACACAAAAGTGAGTCAAAAGAAGAAAAAAGCTTATCAGACTGAAATGGTCTTAAAGCCACAATATGGAAGAATTTTGTTATGAAATATCCCAAAATCACTTGCACAGTGGGATATATTTCATGCAGTTGTGTATTTACATTATCCCAAATGTTCCCAAGAATGTGCAAATCTAGAGAAATTCCTATTTCAAATAATGGCCCGTCCCTTGTCTCCCTTGTATTTGTCGCATATCAGGGACTTAATATGCGCTGCTCCGCACTACCCTCAGTTTCCGGTTGTAGAAACTACGGCAACACGCAAATGCGGAAGTGGTTGTTCAGCATCTGGGACGCAGCATCTGTTGTTCTGTTATTGTGGATCACGATTACTCTTTGGCTAGTAAAGGAAACCCAAAAACGAGTAAACGTAGGCCAAATGAGGCAAGCAGGCTTATGGACAAACGAAGAAATAAAACGAGGATTAATATCGGCGTGGTGTTTTCTAAATGGAGAGAGCTTCGCGACCAATTTGGACTCGACAGAGACTCCGCTCTCGAATGTGTTTTAATAGACAGGTAAGCACATTTTATTTATTGTACACGAAATACTCATGCACAGATTATTTGAATAGTTATGAATGCAGTTACCCTATGAAATATAGTATATGTCACACAAAAATATGTAGCCAATAACGTTACTTGTAAATGCTGTGGGTTCGTTCCAATTTACTTTTCAAACCACGACTGTATGACTGTTTGAAACAGGTAAAACTGTGTAGCATTACGCTACCAAATCAATGGATAAAGTCCAATATCAGTCGCGGGCTAACGTAGCATTACATTCCACGTTTCTTGCAAGCTAATTCATTACGATGACATAAAATAAAATTCATTCATTACGTCGTCCGTGAACATGATGGGCGATCTCCATACGCCTCTGGATGGTGAAAACGACATGTCCCATAATTCCACTCTCCTACATAACGTCATTTAGCTTCGCCTTTTGTTGTTGTTTCGAAAGTGCGCCATCTAGCGGTCCAAATATTCCATATTGTGGCTTTAATTTTTATTTATTTTTTTTGGAGTTGGATGCTAATCACATTCATTACACTTTTGTAAAACATCTTTTATGTTGGAAGAAAACTTGTGAAAGATTTGTACAGGTTTAACATAACGTGAGTGTAAATTTGTGATGACAGAACTTAGAATAAAAGAGAAGGAAAGGGATGCAGATTCTATTTAACTGAAAAAAATGAAGAAGAACGAGAGGAAAACACATTATGGACCTTAATCTGGGTGGGCACATGCAGTTTGGGCGTCTCCAATGACATCACATAATCCAGAGAACAGAAGACCAGGATGGATATAACAATGGCAAAATCTCCTATCAGTGCACGACACTTGAGAAGAACACGAGAGGACATCACGATAAACACAACACAGATCATAAATATAGACTCGGACACACAGAAGGTGTTTTGTCAGGGTTTAAAAAATGTTTAACACAAGATTGAGGGAATTATCCCGGCTGACCTTTGTAGGAAAATATCGGCTGGCTTTGAACTTCTTGAGAGAGATGGTCATGGAGTACGTGCCAAAGAACAAGAAGAAAGACAAGAGCGCCAGATCAGGAACATATTTACAGGATTTGCCCACCAGAGACCCTCCAAACCTCACACAGTCTTTCTTATTCAGCTGACTCCAGTCCACAGCCGAGAAGTTAAACTGTGTGAGAAACAGATGAAACAATTATTTTTTATTTGTAAATTTTATTCACTGATCTTAAAGGTGTCATGCATTTTCTACACCCTTACAAATGTTTATTTAAGTGTGTTATTAGTATACTGCTATTGTACTTTTTTACATACTTATGACGGTCATAAAAAATAATAAATAAAGATGAGTTTTTTATCTGTTTACTGTAACATAAACCTATGCAGTCTCAGCTCACCATTGGGTAATCGGTGATGTTGTCTATGCCTAATCCAGAAGAAGCATTGTGAGCCAACGATGAGACTACAAAAGAAAATACACGTAATAACACGTTTGTATATTGGCAAAAAAATCATGCAACAACACATTAAACAGATGTTCATGTAGCTGATACTCACTCCATCACACAGCCCATCGAATCAAGTGTGAGCAATGAAAACGCACAGTGACAAATCCATGACATTAAAGTCAACGTAAAACATTTGCATAATTTTAAAAAGTAAATAAATAAACCCAGAACATGTATTAAGACATAAAACCGACATGGCTGGAGAATGCAGCATTCAGACTCACCTTGATCAGGTGGCAGGCAGTCACATCTGTATGTGGTGATGTAATCGGGTTTAAAGTCTCGATCGATGGGGTAATAGTTGAAGGTTGATGTCATTTTCTTGATGGCGTCAGATATGAAGATGAAGGAGATGAGACTGGAGAAGCCCTCCTCAGTGAAGCGGGTCATGTATTTGATGATGTAACTGGCGTCTGTGGCCACCAGAAGCAGACACTGTAGACATGAGTGAAGACCGATCCACAGCCGGAGCTCCATGTAGTCAATGTCATTGTTTCTGAACACAACAGCACGTTCAGATCTTTACACAGCATTTGAAGTGAATGGATGGATGGATTGACGGATGGAGGGAGGAAGGGAGTGATGGATGGATGGATCGAAGGATGGAGGGATGGATGGATGGACAGACGGATGGACGGAAGGAAGGATGGATGGATCGACATATGGATGGACGGATGGATGGATGGGTGGAGGGAGGGATCGACATATGGATGGATGGATGGATGGAGGGAGGGAGGGAGGGATGGAGGGAGGTAGTGAGTGTGTGAGTGAGGGAGGGAGGGAGGGATGGAGGGAGGGAGGGAGGGAGGGATCGACGGATGGATGGACGGACGGACGGATTGATAGATGGATGGATGGATGGACAGACAGATAAATAGATAGACAGAGAGACAGACAGACAGATAGATTTAGATGATATTGTCCTCACTTGCTGAATTCATAGAGCAGTTTCTCAAAGATCAATATTGGTCCTGTAGAGCTGAGAATGATGAGAGGTTGACCACCAAACAAACTGAAGACAGCACCAGCCAGAGCCGTGCCCAAAAAACTCTCCATCACACCCTGAACATCAACGACAAACACACAAACTTTAAAGAAAAAGAAAAACTGACAGAAATTTAAGAAAAATGCGAAAAAAATGATCGAGAAAGCAACGAGGGCAAATGTAACGATCAGCTGAAATCTGATGAACAATACAAAAATCTAAAAGGTCCATACGACATTATCTAAACCTGTATTAAAGCTTTAGGATATTTTTTAGGACCAAAAAAAGCTGTGGTTTAAAATGAAAAGAAATATCAATATCTACAGTATATTATATCATACAGTATGTGTATGTATGTATATTCCAGCTTGAGTGCATGCTGTTATTTAAACAAAGCACACGAAACACTAAATAAAAGTACATGTCTATATCATCTTCTCTTAAAAAACTAAATGACCTGGTAGTTATCTGTAGCGTCTCCCAGAAGTCCTCCAAAGGTGATGGCGTTAGTGATGCAGCCCAGATAGATGAAGAGCACAGCGGAGATGGACTGAATGTGAAAACCCTCATAGATGTCACTGAGTAACCAGGGCATCTTTCTCTTGATGTCCAGCCAGAGTCCACCACAGAATCTATCAGAAACACAAACATCATCCTTCATACTCAAACACCGTCCAGAGACACAGACGGGCGGAGTGATTATTACCGGCCGGTGAACGCCAGCTCCTCTCCGAGTTCATGAGGAGCAGGCATCTCCTCATCTTCAGCGGACGCCGGACCTCCTCCTGCATTTCCATTGGGCTGTCCGAGTTCATTCAGAGAGAAAACAGACTTCCTGTGAGAGAGAGCAGAACTTAGGTTTAAGCTTACTTGACCTAAGAAATGTGAAACGCAATGTAAATGAATGATTTAATACCTCATATCTGCTGAAGGCAGTTTTTTGGGAGGCTCAATGCGAATCTTTGGGTCCCATTCTCCTGGAGGAAGAACGATCACCTCATCTAAAAACTCATCGATACCTGCGATCAGATCCTCCCGATCTCTGGCTTTATAAGCAACGTCACTGAAGAGCTGAAGATGATGATTGACGCAAGTTCAGCTCATTCCGTAACGGTGATGCTTTTGAATAGAGTATGACATGATGTTTGAAGTGTCTTACATCATCAACCATAAGAGTAGCCATGGCACGGCCGATCTCATTGTAGGATTTGGTTTTGCCGTTTGGTCCCAGCAGCACAAAGAGAAACCTGAGACACAGCATTAAACATCCACCAGAGAGTTTTCCAATCATCCTTAAAATGTCATACAAATGTGACCCTGCCTGTGCAAATCCAGCTAAAGTCCTTTTTGGTCATTTTTCTACAGAATCCTACATAGTGCAAAGAACGTTCTGTGCAAATACAACCATGATTTCCTTAATGTCAAAAATTTAAATCATAGTGAAATTAATGGTTATCTCATAAATAGCCTGGATTTCATTGACAGCCTCATAAAAAGTCTATTTAATGAACTAATTAAAGGTGCAGTTTGTAACAATTTTGCAGTAACATATCAAAAAACCACTAGTACTTACAATATCTCAAATGTTTCCAACTACTTGTAAATCGTGAGAAAATCGCCATTCTAAACAGTGACACGGGGCTGTGCAGTCGCCTGTCAATGGCGTCATGTCCGCGTTCCCCTTTGTTAGCGCCTTCACTGACGTAGAAACCGCATGACAACAGTGTCATGGACAAATGCGGAAGTAGTCTCCAGCAAGCCACTAACTTGTTTCGAGCAGTCACTTATTTACAGTATGGACCACAATTATACGCAACATTTATAAAACTTTACCTCATCTGCTAACATTATTTCTCGCTCCCGTCTGATTGATGGCCATCGGCGGTGGAGTTGAAGACAACAGATCCCTTCATTTCACGCTCCTTCACAGCATCATCAAGCTACGGCATTGTTGTTGTTTTGATTTTTACAAACTGCACCTTTAACCCATTTTTAGACAGGTTTAACAAACAAAAGCATGTGCAGAGCAGGATCTTCACCTTGTTGGTACGGGGACTTCAGTGAGACCTCCGAGTGTGGCGGCTTGAGCCAGACGGACGAATGCAACAAAGGGTTTGTCCAAAAAATCCACCTCTCCGATGAGAACATTGGACGCCTCTGCATCTCTCGGGATCTTCTTCATGAACTTGTTTTTCAGCTAGTGGGCAGAATCGCACTGTTTTAGAGAAACTTGTGTTCACGCGACAGCAGAACATCATGCGGCCTCATTCATAAATGGCTATCGGTATTAACTGTAGTGAAAGATCAATAGCATACACAATCAGAGCCTGAGCATGAACACACATGCACACATACGCGCGCACACACACACGGACACACACACACGCGCGCACATGCACACACAAACGCACGCATACACAAAAATATGCACACGTGCACACGCACGCACGTGGACACACACACACACACACACACACACACACACACACACACACACACACACGCACGCACACGCACACACAAACACACACACACGCAAGTACACACATGCGTGCGCACGTGCACACACAAACGCACGCATTTACCAAAATATGCACACGTGCACACACACACATGCGCGCACATGCACACACAAACGCACGCATACACAAAAATATGCACACACGCACACACATGCGCGCACATGCAAACACACACAAGTACACACATGCGTGCGCACATGCACACACAAACGCACGCATACACAAAAATATGCACACACACGCGCACACACACACATGCACACGCACGAACGGACGGACACACACACACGAACGCACACACATATACACACACAGGAACGCACACACACCTCTCTCAGAGGACACGTGGCCAAGAAAAGTTTTGTGCTTATGCTTAAAATCACCTTTTAATCTTTTAATTTAAGTCACTTTCTAGTGAACGAGTCTTTCTATTTTGATTCTATTATTCAGACAGTACTGAATCTGTCAAACAAGCCTTTGAGTCGCCTCAAAATACATGAGAAAATAACAGAGAAAAAAAAGGCAAGAGACTGTTGCACCTGATCAGAGCTGGGCGTGACGGAAATATCATTCATACTGCGACACTGAGATGGATCTGAAAAACATAAATCACACACGTGAATCCATTTGTTCCAGCATTTAACAAGTGTCAAACTATGAGAAAAAGTTCATTCAGAAAGAAATGAATGTATGCTAATAATATCAGATGATAATACATTTACATATTTGACTCACACCTTAATTCAAAAGCAACAGTAAAGTCAACAAATTTGAATGGACTTTTATGATCCTAACACTGAGCTCACATGCATTATCAGTAATACCACGGTATTTTTTGTTTGAAAAGCAGTCGTTGGTTTAGTGATCGACAAACAAACGAACTAGCCACAGTTCAGAGCAAATCATAAGAAACAAATCAAGAGCTCAGGAATAATGTCTAATCCTCAGAACAATGACAGAAATTTCAATCCTGCATGCAAATCGTATTCAACACACATCAAACATCAAATATTCCTCGTGCTAAGGGTCTTTCTACACAGACAGAGAAGTAAGAAAAGTGCCGAGGTGTTAAAGAAGATGCAGATGAATACACCAGAACTCAAATGTTTAGACTGAATTTGTGTGTTTTTAACAAAAATCATCAGTCAGCAAGTGTCCAGTGTACATGAAAAAACGTTTGACCGCTGGTGTACATGAAGGTTAGTGAGAGACTCACGCAGTTTACTGAGACCTCCGCTCTGTCGAGAACGCAGGTCCTCAGTGGAGCGATGAACACCTGAAGCAGAGCGAGGACTGGGGTCTGATACACACACAAAGACAGAAGAAAAGATGGAGATGAGAATCAAGAATCGAAAGAGAATGGGGAACTCTGGGACGGGTGAGGTTACAGGGAGCGCTCACTGGAAGGACTGGATTTGCCGATGTCTGCCAGCGAGCGATGGATGGGCTTCTTGGTCTGGTGACGGTGCTTCCGCAGGAGAACGAAACTGATCTTCTCGCGGATCTCTGGAGCTACAAGACCCTTCTGCACCTGCTTCTCTACAATGTCATCTGGAGACAAAGAAGCACACGTGAACATCTGCGTTTAAAAATGTCTTATAGATTTCCATACAAACTGAAGAACAAACGATCAGAGACATTTGTAGCTGTATATTTAATGGAGTCTGTCTCATTTAAACCTTAAAGCGATATTTCAGAGGCAAAACTAAATTTCCCCATGTTTTACTCATCCTCAAGGCATCCTGACTGAATATGACTTTCTTCTTGAAGAAGAATAACTCTTGAAGAGTTATAATATCACGTGTCATTTTTCTTCCAAACGGAAGAATGGGGGGCAATTTTTTGAAGCTCCAAAAAGTGCATTCATCGATCAAAGAACGGCTCGACACGGCTCCGTGGTTTTTTGCCTCCCATTCTACCGCTTGGAAGAAAAATGATACGTGGTATTACAAGTATAACTCCGACTGCATTATTCTTCAAGAAGAAAGTCACATTCAGTCAGGATGCCTTGAGGGTGAGTAAGACAATGGGAAGTTTGTTTTGCCTCTGAAATATCGCTTTAAGAACATCACGTGATCCAGTAAATGAGCTATTGTAGAGCGTGATGAACAGTGAAAGAGAAACAGACCCACGATCTGCGGCAGTGAATATCCCTCGAGGTCCAGCAGAACGCAGCCGGTCTGCAGACACGTGCGCAGTTCAAACAGACTGTGCAGAGACAGCGTGGACACGTGAGGTTTACTCCATCTCTCTCCACCCTCCTCAACCTTCTCCTCAAACTTCACCCACCTGACACAACACAACACAACACAACAAGAGATGCAGCTGTTGCCATGACAACGCTCTTCACGTCCCACCGGCAGACGCAAGAAACTCTTTTGTTTGTAATGGATTAAAAATAATTGCAATGAGATTTTCGTCATTACAGTAAAGTTCACTGTGTGTGTTTGGGTGCGTATGCGTGTTCCAGTAAACTCTACAGGATTTGAGACAGTAACAGCAGTAATGTTTGACCTGTGGCCACGTTTTTAAGTCTAACTAAATGATGTTTATTTAAAAATAACCTGCAGAAAGGTTTGCGAGAGGGTCAGGGTTAGGGGATGCAATACAGTTTGTACTTTGTACAGTATTGTAATGTATGAAAACAAACACAAGTATGTGCGTGATGAATGTTGAGTCCTGTTGAGTGTGTGTGTAAGGTTGTGTCTGAGTGATGAATGTGTGTGTGTGTGTGTGTGTGTGCGTGCGTGTGATTAAGGTTGTGTGTGTGTGATGTATGTGTGTGTGTTGTTTTGAGTGTGTGAAAGAGGCTGTGTGTTGTGTGTGTGTATGTGGTAATTGTTGAGCATGTGTTGTTGTGTGTATGTGATGAAGGTTGTGTTGTAGTCGTGTGTGTGTACAGTATGTGATGAATGTGTGTGCGTGTGTGTCTGTGCGCATGCATGTGTGATTAAAGTTGTGTCTGTGTGATGAATGTGTGAGTGTTGTTGTGCGTGTGTGTGTGATTTAGGTGGTGTGTTGTGGTTGTGATAAATGTTAAGTGTTGTTTTGAGTGTGTGTGAAAGAGGCTGTGTGTGTGTGTGTTCATGTTTGTATATCCCGGTGGGGACGGAAACCTGAATACACACCAACACATGGGGACTCGTGTCACCGTGGGGACCAAAATTGAGGTCCTCATGGGCAAAAAAGCTAATAAATTGTACAGAACAATATTTTTTACAAATCTAAAAATGCAAAAAGTGTTCTATGATCTTTAGGTTTAGGGATAGGGTTAGGGATAGGGGATAGAATATACAGTTTGTACAGTATAAAAACATTACGCCTATGGACTGTCCCCACGGGGATAGTCAACCAAAGCGTGTGTGTGTGTGTGTGTGTGTGTTTGTGTTACCGGGCCGACTCTTTCCACTCCATCTCTCCGCCCTCATGCTGCAGTGTGTCCATCTCAGTGAAAAGAGTGGGTGTGGGTTCATCGTCCTCTCTGAGAATGTGACGCAGTCTCTCTGCAGCGGGGGACACTGACATGCACGCACGCACGCACGCACGCACGCACACACAGACACAGGCACACGCACACGCACACGCACACGCACACGCACACGCACACACACCCACACACGCGCGCGCTTCTTAATAAAATGCAGTCAAGCTGTTTACTTTCGGTTTAAGGTAAGAAACGACATTCTAATGGCACGAACAGGCAATTTGGTTTAATCATTTGTAAATATAATTTCATATATGTTAGTAAAAGACATTTATATTTAATTTGTCAAAAAAAACCTGTCAAAATGATTTGCTGCAATCCGGGTTACCGTGTGTTATTAGTTTTGAGAGGTTGTTATCTGGGACTAACGAACCTGCAAATGTCGTGACTGGCCAATCAGAATCAAGCATTCCAACGCTCCGTTTAATAAACAAACTTAATGAAACTCTGAGTTTTGGGATCGTTCATGTGAAAGCAGAAACACAGAAGTCTACTGGAGCACATGATGTGAACTGACCGTCGTCTGACCCGCTTCAAAATGAAAGGTGAATATGAGGCATCAGATCATCCACATCGTTCACATCTAAACTAAACCACAATCTGATTTCTTCCAGACGAATGCAAACACTTTCACATCATCTGAAATCACCTAACATCCGTAGCATCCCTAGTTTCAAACTCAATTTACACACAAGAACTGAATCTGAATGATCTGCCTCCAGATCATTGTGAATGTTGTAAATGTGTGATCATCACATATCAAACAAACTTATGAATTTAAATGTCTGATCATCACATATCAAACAAATTTATTTGGTAGATTATTTTAGAATAATCATGTGACAATGTTTTATTCTAATCTAATGAGAGATTCGATATTCAACAGATCTTTCCTAATGTCATCAAAAATATGTTGACTTTATATTTCACTGTGCTCTGTGCTCACGAAGTCAAACGTCTTGTTGTTCTCTCAGGATTTCAGGCTTTTCTCCGGATTATCAGCATGTGTTTTTCTCCACATAATCCTTCTCACACCAAAGGAAAATCACAAATATGTAGAATGCCATGAGTACAACACAGCATTTTATCAACAGATTATACATTTTTCTCACTTTGGTTGGTCGATCACAGATGTTCTTTTCTTCTGAGATCAAGAACAGTCTAGAAATAAACCATCTAACAAGGTCTGCACATTCTAACTACGTTCGGTTGCACAAAAAAGTTCTTTAAAGTAGGAAAAGGTTCTACAGACTAAAAAATAAAGAAATAGGTCTATTAGAAACCTTTCAATGAAACGTTCTTTGGTCAACCAAAATCAGCGTGCTGTGCTAGGCATCGCTTTGAAGAGCTCTGTATTTTAGAGTAAATGGACTTTGACCAAAAACTACAAAGAGAAAGTACAATGGAGAAGACAATGAGAAAGTTGTGAGAGAATAAGAGTGTGAGATGAGAATGTACCTGTACGTGTGCTCAACAGTGTGTTCTGAGACTCCAGACTGGACGTCAAAGACTGAATTGAGGCTTGAATATGAAAAGACGACCCAGAGTGTTCCTCGGCCATTCTTCACTTCCAGAAATATCCAACAGACTCTGAATGACCCTGACCACCTGAGCTCTGTGTCTGCTGTGCGTTTAAATTGAACTCATTTTGTTTTATGCGTGTTTTATGAAAGTCTCGGTTCTTAAACCTACTCACACTGACGTAGGGTAAAACAGGGTAAAGTACCTCACACATGAAAGACCTTACAAGAGTTTTTCCCCTCCTCCAGCTTTACTGAGCATACCTCTCTCTCTCTCTCTCTCTCTCTCCCTCTTTTTCTTTCTTTCTCTCACTTTACCGTTTAGTTTTATTTTTGGTTATCAATTCACAGCAATAAAAAACAGAATCAAGTGTACATTTTTAAACTTCATTATAGATGATGCAAAAACCGCGATATAAATAACCAGGAAGAATAAAATCAGAAGGATGTGAAGTTGTATCAGTTTAAAAACAAGATCAAAGCAAGAGGACGGATTTAACATTTTACAAGATGATTACACTGCAAAAAAGGACATTCTTATAAGTTCTAGTTAATGGTTTATTAATACCGAGAATTGGACCTTAAAATAAAGTATATAAATAAAGTATGTATTTTCTTTCATAAAACAAAACTAAATGTCTTAGGTCACTTATCTGGTCAAGAAAATGTATCTAGATTTAAGAATGTTAAGATATTTGGGTCACACTTTATTTTAAGGTCCAATTGTCGGTAGTATTAATAAACCATTAACTAGGACTTTTGCTTCTGTAAACTCCTAATTTGTTGCTTATTAGTAGTTAGTAAGGTAGTTATTAGGTTTAGGTATTGGTTAGGATTAAGGATGTAGAATACGGTCATGTTGAATATGTGCTTTATAGGTACTAATAAACAGCCAATATGCTAATAATAGGCATGCTAATAACAACTAGGTAGAATTGGTCCTTATACTAAAGTGTTACCGATATTTGTACTATAAAACAAGACAAAATGCTTAGTAAGGCACTTGCTGTTTCTTTCAACACAGTGGCTTATAATGATGTAATTTGCTCAACTGCTGATAAATCTTTATTTTTATCATTCTTTTGTATTGCAGTAATGTGACGCGTGTTGTTATGATTGTTATATTGGAATTGCGTATTAAAACTGTAAAATAAATGCTTGTTTAAAAAATACAAAATTCTTTCTAACATATTATGCATTTTATTTCAATAATATTTAGGATTTATGCTTTAGTATAATTTAGTATAAGCTATTTGAGACATAAATGAACAGTTAAGGCAGATTTATTTTGGGCTGTACGGGTTTTTAATTTGAGACACAGTACTGAAGTTTTATGGTGTAAACTTTCTCAGAACATGAGCAGTTTCTGTTTTGCTCGAGTTTGTTTATAACTCATGGCTGTGTTTTATTCTGTATATCAGTAAAGTATTCTCTTACTGGTGGAGTTGATGTCTGAGAGCAGCTCATTTGAATCCCGCTCATCATCAGGCTCACAGGCTTCCTCTCGATCCGTGTGCTCGTGACGATTGTGCCGTCTGTCATGACTGTCCCGGTCGTGTGAATGGCGTGATGTGTGCCGGTGATGCCTGCGCTTCCTCCTGGTGCCCTGCGACACCGGAACACCGATGTAGACGGACTCTAGAACAGACCGAGGAACATCTGTGAACTTCAACTTCACGCAGACACACAAAGACTTACAACATGCAGTACATCTGCTGAGAAACACATGCCAAAAACAAATCTTCCCTCACCGTCCTCATCCTCACAGCGTTTACCATGGTGAGCACTTCTTCTGCTCCCGTGCCAGTCATGATTCATACTGAGAAAAAACACACAAAAGAGTCTCAACTAGTATATCACATTTACATATACACATTTTTGGCTAAACAATACCTTTAAATGTATAAATTATTTGAATGAATGAAACATATTTGCATGCAGTACAAGAATCACAAATGACATAATTGAGCAGTTACAGTAGCCAATCAAATCAAGGTCTGAGGTCTTTCAATCTGCATACGGGATGTTATTCATGGTCTCAGTTTCAGTGACCGTGAGAGGACCTCAGAGGAACCAGCACATGAGATCAATGTCTCTATCGCTGATGGGGAAGGAAAACCCAATGCAGAGGTTTAATTCTCTCTCTCTCTCTCTCTCTCTCTCTCTCACACACACACACACGCACGCACGCATGCACGCACGCACGCACACACACACACACACACACACACACACACACACACACACACACACACACTCCTATGTCACATTGTGTAGGTCGATTCACATATTCAGAAACAGTAGCTGTGTCTCCTCATTTGCATGAACAAACTCAGAAATAGTCAAAGCCGTGGCACAGCGTTTGATGCACATGTGATTGTGTTCTGGGTTTAGAAGGATGCAAGTTTAACTCTACACTCTTTATTAAAGGAAGAAAAGTCAAATATAAAAGATATGGAAATACAGTTACTGATTATAATAAAATTGACAAGTTTATGCCTTTAATATACACATGACTCCCTCAAGATTGTTTACGCTATGATTTTCTGAAAATGACTTTCGAAGGTCTTGCAATGAAACACAAGAATAAATCAGTGCAGTACATCAACAGAGATATAATGCATCCAATGAACGAACTATAAAAGATTTCAGCATTAGACGACACATACAGTAACAGTATAATGACCAGTGTCCTTCACAGCAGTTTCACATAATCACATCTGACAGTCATATTGATCCACTAAGAAACACCACTGTGACTGTGGAAATATGGCAATGCGTTCAGAGATGACCACATTTACAATTTAGATCCAAAAACTCTATGGTGTTCTAGGGTGTTGCTATGGGGTTCTGGGTGGTCTCTGGGTGTTGATATGATGTTCTGGGTGGTTTCTAGGGTGTTGCTATGGTGTTCTGGGTGTTTGTTACGGGTTACTCTCTTTTAATGCATTTATTAAAGTAATAACGCATATTTCTTCAACAAGCCACACGTGCCAACATCGTCAGTACAAACTGTGTAATGCTCAGGTCCAGGGTTCAGTAAAAGTATTAAAGACACTTGTCTTTTACAAAACGTGTGCTATTATTATACATATAATAAACTTATGTAAACTAAAAATGAGAAAAAATATTTACAGTCTACTTTTTTAGGTATTTCTCAGAAAAATATGATATGTAATATGTACTTCTCAAGTTCACCACTACTACACTTAATGAATACCCAAAAGTACACTTAAAACAGGGCCAATTAGTATTAAAGTCGTATTGAAATAGTATACGTGTGCAAAAATATAGTTGTAGTACTTAATACATAAAATACACTTAAAATATGCTTTGCTTAGGTATACATAACAAAAATGAACTTAAAGGATACGTTCTGTAAGGGTTAAGAAACACTGACATTAAAAGCATCTTTGCAAACAAAAGCAGGATTCAATGTCTTACAGAAAATATATTCATTATTTCATTTTTCTATTTCAACTCAACACACAATGTATCACTATGAAAACTTTTAAGCAATAACTACTGAATACGTTTTTGCTATTAGATTTTGGATTTTTGTTTTGCCATGTCACATAAAAGGAACTGTTTAATAAAGTTGTTAATAAACAACAACTTTAGATTTCAACTACTTCTGCAACAGCCTAAAAATGAAAAAAGACGAACTCATACCTTGTTATAGAAGTTAGATTGAGATGAGACAGGTGCGATGAGCATTTGAGCTTAGATCAGGGTTTGAACTCATGGACGCAGCATCATATCACACTGGTCTCTCTCTCTCTCTCTCCTGGTGGACCGGTGAGATGCTGCAGGCCAGAAGCGCTGGATGGATCATCAATCACATCAATTACGATGCTGTTAAACGTGACACGCAGTTCCTGAACTGATATGAACACATTGAACGACCCGCTGGCTCTTTCAGACCTGATCATGTTGATATATGATCAATCTCAGTGACCAAATACAGTCACAGAATCAACTGTATACAGGACACACAAAACTCCTCCTGCATCACACTCTTCTGATTTATTTCTTCAAAGATGCTGAGGTATTTCTCATCTCATCTATGATTTTTCTTTCGTATAGGGAACCAGCAGATGGCAGCACAAACTACATGTTTCATCTTCAGGTGTTTGTACGACACAAATACGATTGTTCATTCATGCCAGTTCACAGAGGATCAACCCATGTAAACACATACAACTTTTGATTTTAAACGCGTATTAGTACTGTTAATGCTCAAATCCACTAAGTATTGTTCAGTGTTAAAAAAATTCAACCTTATTTTAAAGTGGTACCCATTTTTTAAAGATGCTGTTGCTTGCTAAAATGATCTTGGGGTTGCTATGACGATGCTAGGATGGTTTCTCGAACGTGAGTCCATCCTCAAGTTAGATTTGATTCTGATATATTTAAAAAATCAATAATTTTATCTGCTTTAAGATGCTCAGTTGAAAGTGTCACTTTCATAAACAGTAAAGGTTGAGTTTCACTCAGTTTAACATTCACTACAAATGTCTCATAGCTGATATTTCTTTCATATAGTATAACTGACAGGCAACGAAAGTCATGTTCTTACAAACTTTTGCTTTGATGGTTCATAATAAATGAAACCCTCGTAAGCCTGCGATGTCCTCGTGGATGAGTAGAGACGGAGGATAACACGACTCTTCAGAGAAACGTCTTCATCACCAGATTCTCAAATTTGAGATATAATAACCAGGGATTACATCAAACGGAACATCTTTTATCTGTCCGGTCACCATCACCTCACCAGGACCAGTCCACAGATCTGGCCAAATAAATACAGATTCAACACATACAGTACAGAGAGGTTCACCGGTTTAATATCATGTTTGACATAAAAACAAACATTTACTTGAGCTGGCATTGACCAAACCCAATGATCCATCCCAACATAACATGCGAATAGGACAGAAAGCATCTTGATGTCAATGGATAACAGCAGATCTGACCTTGAATAGCAACACAGAAAATATATCTTATTTCTTCTTTTTACATCACAACACTACATTAAGAATACTAAAAATAAAAGTATGCTCTTGACCCGATCAGCAATGAGGTTTGTTTGTTGATCTGTTTTGTTTTGCTGGTGGTGCTCATGCACCTGTCCAGTTAATCCCTGATGTCCAAATGTGACTAATCAGAATGGACAGCAGGGAAATTTTGAGGGTTAAATTGCCTTGAAGGCACGCAGAGAATTAGATGAAACTCTCCCTCGATGTATGTGTGAAGCAAATGTTTTCACCAGCGATGTCCTTAAACAGAATCAATACAAGCCCTACTTTAGATCTTTAAATTGATTTACATTTTAATTGATCACTATCAAAATTTATCGAAAAAGAAAAAAATGTTAATCAGTATTCACGTGTTCCATATATAAAACCTTATTACATAAAATGTTTTATTTTTTCTTCGTTAGAAACTCACAGATGAGATCTCTTGAATTATTTCTTCTAGACATCAATGAGATTAAATGGAGAGAAGCAGAAAGTTCTTCTCTGTGTCTGAGATATTTCTCATGAGGAGAGAAAGAGTCAGAAATCTGACAAATGTGTCTGTCATTTGAGTTTGAGAAGAGATGTCAACAATGTGCCAAACTGAGCTCAGATTTACCCCCGTTTGTAAACCCTCCTCTGTATGTGATCAAGGTGTGTAAACATCATTACATCAGTACATAAAACATCACAGTCATCAATCACAAACAGTATATCTGTCATATAAAGCGTCGTGTTTGGTTTATTTGTTCATCATTTGTGATGTATGATAGAGCAGGATGAGGATCAGGTGAACAGTTAACACATGAGCTTCATAAATAAAATGTCAATTCCAATATCATACAGAAATTGGATGTCCGTGCTCTATATCAGAGTTCACGTGAAGTAAACAGGATTTGAAGAGTGATCTGAACAGACCTCATTTAAGGTAAAAGGCCTTGTCAAAAATAGGCCTATACATAAATGTGTGCTTTAAAGTCCAACAGAAAAAAAAAACATTTTAAACCTGGTAATCCAGTTCAGCATTCATTGTATAATACATTTCGTAAATGGCATCCACAGTCGCAGTGAAGTTTATTAAAAACTGACGAACTTTAGATAAGCAATCCTCCTCAGCAACTTCTTGATTCTTGGATAAAGCTTTAAGAAAATCCGACCGGCAGGGTGCGGCAAATAATGCAGCCTACAGCAAAAGCAAAAATATTTGGTGAACTTGTTTGTCTTTTCAAAAGTTTCCACACGCTTTGATTAGTGAATTTCTGTGACTTTTGCTTGACTTCTGCAGTAGTTTGCAATAACAAGATTGAAATGCTGTAGACTCACAGAGTAGTTTCTGTAATGTTTTAGACCAACCTTGAAAACCTTCTGGACTATCCAGCCATGATAACTCTTGAGGGCTTGATCATACGCTTTAGTGATATTGATGCGGATAAGAATGGGATTGTTGTCATCTCTTTCTCCATCAGCTAGACTTTCCAATAAAATCTGAATGAACCGCAGACCTCTGAAACCAGATCAGTAAAACTCTTTACAAAACAGTGGGACTTGAAATAAATTGTGATGATTCATAAACTGCAATGGACAAGTTTTATTTTTTAAGAGCCAAGATTTTGTTATATAATTATCATTTTAAGAAGGAACTTCTCCCAAAAAGTTTTCAAAGTACTGTAAGACAATTTGTTAAATAAAATTAAATGAGAATTTTTTTTGTCTCTCTTACCTTTTTAACCACATCAGTGCCAGTGTCGCTCCAGCTTTAGGCCATTCTGAACCATGGATGCTTTTCTCGGCTAACAGGATCTGCTGAAGGGTCTCAAACTTCACCGGATCAGAGTCATAGACAGCTTTAATTTTCTTGTGGAAACGGGAAAGAATTCAAACACTGATCAGTTTGTGTTTGGTGGAATTAAATGAAAATGTCCTATACAAAAACAATTTAAAAGCATTTTACACTAAATTAACGTTTTGACTTACTGTAATGTTTCCATTTATGTCAGCCTTAATTGGTGCAAAAACTTTGGAACCGAGACAATCTGAAAAACAATTTTTACAAGTGCTAATCCCTGTCAGTCTGTGATAACAAAATAAAGAAAACCATTATCAATACGCAAAAAAAAGTATAATTGTAAAAAAAATCACTTTACAAATAGAAAAATGTTTAATCTTAAAAAAGTCCTTTATAAGATTAAAAGAAACACTTTGTGACATTGAAATTGGCTGCATTAGGCCTACACCAGTACAGTTATAGAAGTATCATTTGGCGCCACCTTAAGGAATAAAATGGTATTGCAAACAGCGGAATATCCGTTACGCCCTCTTAATATTTAATCAGCCATTGTAGCTTCCCTAAATCGCTTTCATTGGTGTCTATTTAAAAACCAAAAGATATTTGTAGGCCTTACTCTGCTCTTGTTCGTGCTCTTTCACAAAAATAATTGAATCGAGTGATTTGTGTAAATGAAGTTGACCACTCACCGAAGAAAGACGGCAGGTGAGAGACAGACTCCAGAAAGCCCTTCGTGTCGATCTCCTTGTTTTCCGGTATAGGTGGGAATTGGTTATCCAGTAAAAGTGTCATTGCTTAACTGTTAAACACGACTTTCTACAAGCGATGTCGGTTTGAAACGGCCTGTTTTTGTTTTATTCTCACCTCGTCCGGTGTGTCGTATTCAACAGGTGAGGACGAGTCGACCGATGTGATCCGACTTTAGATTCACAGTCTACAACGTTAATAAATCATGCCAGCAGTTTAAACAGGTTCCTACTGAAAAATAATAAGGGTTAAAAAAGCAATAATATGGTAAAGGCTATGCATTTTATATTGATATTTTTCTACATTTAAGTACTGACCAGTTCAGTAAACAATAGTAGCCTAATAAAGATTGTAGTAATATTTTAAAAATAAATAGAAAAAAGTTGCATGTTACATTATCTTTACACGGAGTCAAATTATGTGACGTTTTCTTACAAAATCGCACCTGACACATTTGAGCCAAAAAAATGTCATATGGCCTCTTTAATACCTTATTATTAGCCTGTCTATTAAAATGACACATGTAGTTCGAATACAGTTAAAATGTTGTTTTATTATATTTAGTAACAAGATCAGCTGCTTAATAGATATCAACATGAAGGTGAAAGTCAGCCAGCTGCAGGAGCAGGAAATACAAGGACCAGATTTAACTCCACCAGATTAGTTGTATAGCCTACATACAACCAGCAGTTTACATAGCTTTCATGTAAATACAATGTAGTAATACATAATAGGAAAAGGTATCACGAAAACACAATGGGCTATATGTCACGTGTGCATAAAGCCAATTAGTAGCACAGCAGTTGGTGGCCGGTGTTTTTGTTCGATGACCCTGATTTTGCCAAGTATGACATGTTGCCCGATCAACATCCTTGTTAGTTCTGCCAAAACATTTTTATCAATAAACCATCTGTTAAAAGATGTGGAGACTTTAACTTAACAGTATATAGAATACCCATCATGTTTTGGGGGGAGACGGAAAATGGTTAAGAAAGGTTTTTTGACAGGTCAAACGGGCATGTCACAGGTACATATGAAGAGTTTGGTTCGAAAACGAGATGACTCATGTTTTTGTTGTGTTTTATTGTGTTAGTTAGCTGTATTTTCTTTTAGATATTATGGCTTAAATCAAAATAAACCAACAGCAGTTTGATTGATATTAATTGGAATGCACAATAAAAAAAGATTTTTGAAAGAAATTTTAAACGGAGTTCTCATTTTGGAACATAACTGTTCATATATTACTTTGCAATATCACAATGACAATTTGTGGTATTGGTATTATTTCAGACGAGGCAGCACATGAACATATATTTTTTGGACGCACAATATACATCCTTTAAACATCACATAGTTTATTCACGCCAACAGCACGGTAAAACTTTACTGTAGTTTTGCAGCAAGGTTGCCAGTAACTTCCTGTAGATTTCTTTTACATTTTTGTTTTAAACAAACTTACCTGGTTCTCATATTTTCCTTAGTTAAATAAGACGAAATATCTTAGGTTTCCTTTCTTGTTATGTTAATGTATAGTAATTTATGAAGTTTTACATATTTTTACTAGAAAACATACAAAAATGCTCAGGAAGAATGTCATTTTTTGCAGTGTAATGCCAGTAATGAGACCAGTCTCTTCTTGCTCATTTTGAATATCAAAAGTCAAAGTGTTTTAATTTTGATTAAAGTACAGTTTAACTCAAATTAAGAACAGTATTAATAGGAAAATATTAAGTAATAATCAAATCTACAGTAAGTTACTGGCAAAGTTTTACAGTCAGGATTTTGCTTCCTAGTTGTCTATGAAAAAATATATTTTGTGATGACCTGTATAAATGAAAACCTGCACAGACCCCATCTTTCAACAAAAAAAAGCAATTGCATGTGGACGTCAATCTGGAATGGACAATGATGGGAAAAAATGAAATGATTACGTAAAATAACTAGAAAGATATGATTGTTATATTATAAATATATATATATTTGACATAACAATGTTTCCAGCCAAACTCACTTCTGACTCCAGAGTATTTTAAGATCTCTGAAATTTGAGCAGATAACAGCAGGTATAAGGAGAGTGTATCTTTAAAGGTTAAAGGAATAGTTCACCCAAAAATAAAAATTCTGTCATCGTTTACTCACCCTCGAGTTGTTCCAAATCTGTATAAATTTCTTTGTTTGGTTGAACACAGAGAAAGATATTTGGAAGAATGCTTATAACCATACAGTTCTTGGACACCATTGACTACCATAGTAGGAAAAATTACTTATTTGAAGAAAATATTTTGAAGAATGTAGAACAGTTCCGGGGCACTTTTGACTAACATTGTCATTTTTTCTACTGTGGTGGTCAATGGGGTCCAAGAACCGCTTGGTTACGAGCATTCTTCCAAACATCTTTCTGTGTTCAACCAAACAAAGAAATGTATAGGTTTGGAACAACTAGAGTAATTCCTTTTTAAGAATTTGAACTATCCCTTTAAATGTGTAATTTCTGTACCACTAGATTCACATTCCTGTTTATATGTATATAAACAAACAAACATATATATCATAGCTTATTCTCAGAGCTCAGAAAAAAAACTATCACTTGTGGTACAAAAATTACATACTTTACCTTTAAATATATAATAGACACCCAAGCGCGCGCACGCGCACACAAGGACTACATAATATGACTACACATTATTAACATCAGGTGGGTAATGTAGCATTTTGCAGGGCGACAAAATGTGGTTATTGCACAGGAAATGTTGTCCGTCACACTCACACCTTTTTTTTCTTACTGAAACTCTGGTGTAAGTAAATGACTAAAGTCCTAGTTCTGCTTGCACGCACGCACGCACACACACACAAGCAACACAGACGTTCTGTTCGGTTATTAGCACCATAGGAAGCAAAAATATTAGTCTCATTAAAAAAATTCACCACAAGAAATATGCCATTGATTATCAAGGCCTTGTGCCCTGAAAGTTGAAATGATGCATTAATACTCGCAATAAAGGCAAACCAAACCGTGTCGCATGAAGGAACACAACACATCACCAATAATACTGACATAAAAGCAACAACATAAAATGACATCGGACGTAATAAACAGGAGGCGTTGAGACGTAATTCAGTTACTGTCTTTGGTTGTTACAGTAACCAGCTGTTTAGCCGCTTTGGCGATGTCATAGGCACACTGAATGACCTGCTGCGAGTCGTGCGGCGATGCCTTTTGACACTCGCACTGCAGACGACTGGCACTGGAGGTCAGCAGACGCAAGGAGCCGCGGATGGTCTCGGAGGACGGTCTCTGTACCGGGTAGAAGGTGCATTTCAGAACATGTCCCTTAACCATTTACTGCACATGCAAAATTCTAAGGATTCTATTCTCCATTATGAGAAGGTGTTGTCGAGTCTTACCTTAGGAAATAATGTGGCCATTTCTGTCACTGCATCAAGAATTCTGTCTGAACACGGGACAAAGCTTGAAAAAAAAAAAAGTCATTATCGTATCAATAAGATGATATAAAGCAAGACATTGATTACAAAAATGCGAATGAATCATGGCATGGAAATGTAGTGCAACTAAAGATATGCTCAATTAAGAGACCATTTCAAAATCAGTTTTTCTATTTATAGGTAAAATTCTCATTTATGTTTCATTCTTTGAACTACTAACAATATTTCTCCCACATTTCAAATAAAAAGATATTCACTTTTAAGCAATACCACAGTAATATTTGTACAAAGTAGAAAAGTTATTTTTATGTGATAAACTTGATTTTTATCAGTTTTCATATGTCTTTACATTAACATTGCTGTTGCTTTATGTCACTCCTGAGGTTTGATTTTGTTCAAATTCAACGGACACTGGACTAAAATGGCCACAATACATCTAGAAATGCTGAATAAATGAACATTTGGAATGGTCTCTTAATTTTTTCCACGGCAGAAAACATTTAATATTCAGTATATTACTCTGTATTAAAATTCACCATAAAGAGACTAGAATATGGAGAATATTGAATATGTTTGAATATCTCAAGCAACAGCATCGCGACTAGATCAAAACTACAGTGGAAAAACGACACAACGCCCTAAACAGAGGTTTGCTTTTGAAAATGTAAATGTGTAGTGTATAGATTTTGAGTTTCAGCTGGCGCTTACATGGCAAGTGTAGATCTGGGTATTCTGAAACACAAAACTACAGTATCATTCTCTCATGAATGCATAATGACGGTCACTGATCTCATTGAATACCGGCACAAGTTAAGCAACAAAACCTCAGTGTTCAGAATATCGGATCCATTGTTGCTTATTTTGTGCCATATTGATAATCCCTATGCTGCGTAAGACAATGCAAAACACTATCATGTGGCTTTGGATAGAAAAAAAAGCTTTTTTTATAAAAGAAAACACTGTATAAGCAGTGTTGGGTAAGTTACTCTGAAAAAGTAATGAATTACTAGTTACTAATTACATATTCAATAGTGTAATTAGATTACTGTACAAATTACTCTCTCCCAAAAGTATTTAGTTACTTATTACTAATTGCTTTCTATATCCTACATCAACCTTGATGAGTTAAGTGATTTAAGGATAGACATGAAAGGGCTCTTTTAATTCATTCAATCAAATAATATTAAACTACATAAAGTACTCTTATTAACTGACCAAAGTATTACAAATGTGAGAATTATACATTAAAGCAAGGATTTTAAAGTTAGACTTTAAAATTCCACTATTGCACACACATTACACAAAGTATTTAGTTTAATTACATCAGAAGTAACTGTAATTAAATTACAGAAAAAATTAGAGTAATCCCTTACTTTACTTTTCAAGGGGAAAGTAATTAAATTACAGTAACTAGTTACACCCAACACTGTGTATAAGCCACTGAATCAACCTCATCTCGAAGCTAGATTTTGTCTATTATCAGCTCCATGGTAATGTAGTATTGCTCTAAATCCCAGCTGCGTTTAAAATCCATTCACTCAGCAAATAGACAAAAGATACACTGTGTCAACAGGATTGAGTGCTATCCGAACACTGAACCCCTGTTGAAGACGAGGCACTTTCATTAGCCAGAGTGCCTCAGTGTAAACCATTGACTCATGCTTCATACCTCTCGTGTTTGTTTTCCTGTGCGGCTCTCAGTAACTCTTGGATGTTCTTGGTGATGAGCTCCGTCTTGCTGATGACGGCCTCTGTGCAGGGTAATGTAGGGTCACACTCGCCCTCAGACGCGCTTTCTGATGACGGGACTGTGTCGTCGGCCACCCAGCTGTCAAAATGATGTCAATAAAAATATATAGCATGAATGAATGCAGAGAAAAATTGTCATTTTCAAAGGATCATTTTAAGGAAGGTTTAAATAAAAATATGGAACGCTGATGTTTCGGGTCATTAAAAGGCAAAGACACAATTAATGCAATTAAACCTAGCTACTTTTGTTACAATAATTAAATAATTTTATCTTTTAATTTATAAATGATTCATAAATAACAACAAAAAAAAAAAATGTATTTTTGCAAGACACCAAAGCGTTGTACTAGGGCTGTCACAATATCCGATTTTCACTATTATCAAACAAACAAATAACGATATTATCACAAGGAATTTAAATGAATAAATACATCAACCACATCCATATTTAATTTAGTTTATTTTGACAATGAATTACGCTCAAAACACAAGTTGTTTGTAACCAAATTGTTAAATTACTGAATTATATCATTTAAAAAATGATTTACAGTATTTTCATATACAGCATAATACACATAGATGTGTATTTCCACAATATCAATCATATTAATATCACGGTTACTGTCAGTACCAGTATATTGTGACACCCCTAGTTTGTACTTTAGTTTCAACGCACACACAAAAAATGACAAACATGTTTTTCAGACAAAGAGAACAGCAAGACAAACCAAGAATCTTCGTTCTCGACTTGGTTCAGTGTGTCATCTCTTTCAGACAAGCGGCTGGGAGCGTCCAGGCTGCAGCCCTGAAACAGGAGAAACACAATGAACGTCTATAGAAACATGAACAGCCTGTTATTGACCGTCAGTGCTTGCTCAACAAAGCTTGAAGAAACAGCAAACCTTCATGCTTGGTGTAGAATCAGAACATCAGCATAACAGAAATGAGGCAGAAACACACTCTACTCAAGTACGCAACTGCGGACATGAACACTTGGCCGATGTCTATACCATTTAACCACATATTATAAGATTTCATTTGGGTTTACATGTATGCATTTGGAATTCAAAGAGTGTATTTAGAATCGAACTCGCGACCTTTGTGTTGCTAGCGCAATGCTCTACCAATTGATATGCAGGAACACAATTCGAGTTTATGTTGCTCGATACATTTGCGTATTGTGTAGAGATGTTTCAGGCCTAAGTTATTAAAGAGGCAGTGATGGCTCCATACATTAAGCAGAGTTGTGAGTTATGTTATTGTTTTTCGCTGTGCTTGTAAAGGCCCGGTCACAATCACTCTTGCATGGTGAAAGAAACAGCATTTTGACCTAGGCCTTATAGGGATAGTTCACTCAAAAAGACACATTTTGTTATCATTTATTCACCCTTATGTCATTTAAAACCTACATGAAGATATTTTCAGAAATGTCCATACAATGGAAGTCGACGGGGGGCCGATGTAACCCAACATTCTTCAAAACACCATCTTTTGTGTTCAGCAGAAGAAACAAAGTCCTACAGGTTTGAAATGACACGAGGGTGACTAAATGATGCAAGAATTTTCATTTTTATCTGAACTATCCCTTTAAATCTAGATTAAAGTTAGTAATCCAGCAAAGGAACAATGAGGAACATGTTGTGCATTGGACTGTTGTATAGATCTGAGGTTCATGCATTGAGTAAATGTGGGACAGATAGAGAGAGAAGCTCTTCCAGCAGCCTGATCACTGAGCAGGTACTTCACCCTTTGGGTTCTCTCATCCCTGGACCAGGACAGAGGTGAGGGGAACGAGGGGAGAGAGGAGAAGGTGGTCACCGAGGGACCCTTCCCAATCTAGAAAGGGTTTAGATCGTCTTTAAAGTGGGCAAGTGGAATTTTTTAATCTGATATGAATGCAAAAAAAGGACAGGACCATCAAGCCATACCTGAGAAGATGATTCACCCGGGTTACCGACTGAGCTAGTAGAGCGTGCACAGCGACTTATTTTTACAAATCGACTAGTCATCTAATCAAAGTTCGCCTTATGAGAATGTCTGTGCAGCATTACTGCATCTATTCCTCATGCCGTCAAACATGAACGTAAACCAGCCGACACAAACCCATCGACCAGTTGGTGCAACCGCTACATGCTAACAGAATAACAAGAAAACGATGGAATGGGAAACTTCGGTTTGGACTTACATTAGAGAGCAAAGGTTGAAGAGTCAGAGTTGTGTCGCGGTGGGCGGTCTCTCCTCTAGGGGGATACTGCCTCAGAACTGAGCTGGTCTCGTACATCGACATGGCCCGGCAGCCACGTTGAGCCGCCCTGTGCGGGAGATCCTGCGGCCTTGCCAAACTATCAGGAGTTTGCCATTTCAGAGTGCTGTTCTCATTCTGAAGAGAGTTCAGCTGAAATATATAAACACCAATCAGAGACCGACTCGATTGTACCGTAGGGAATGTGGTAAATTTGGGTCTCACTTTGCTCTGCATGATTCTCAGCTCGTCACTCAGATGACAGTTGACTTTGAGAAGCTGTTGGATTTTTGCCTCAGAGGAGTGGAGGGCATTTTTCACCTCCATGAACTCCTGGACTGTTATGGGGCTGTCCGAGAGATCCGAGGACTCCGAGCTCTGAGAGAGGAGATGAACTCACAAGGCACAATTCTAGACAGCCAAACCAAGATGCAACGTCTTAGCAACGTACCTTGGTCCGTTCGTCTTTTCCAGATGTTGGTTCCTGGTCGTTTTCCTCATCAGATGCGACGCTGTCGTAATCGGGCTGATCTATTTCTGGACTTACACTGCCGTGACGGTTACCAATGTCCTTCAGAATTAACTCGACATTATCTGGATGTAAAACAACGTACAAAATTAACAACTTAATGTACAATCAATAATTCGCCCAAAATTCTTTCATTCTTTTCATCACCTTTCACATTATCAGGTGAGCTCCCTTGTTGACGCCGTTTGGCATCGGCTAAAATGTCAATAACTAGCGTCGCAAACTCATGCGCGTTGAATCTTGCCAGCTTCTGTCGACCCTGCAACGTATGACATATTCATGCTATACTCAGATGGAAACCAAAACCGTTTCCAACCCATCCAGGTGATGTGTGGGAATCTGTCGACTTGCCTGATTCCTGGTCGAAGAGTATTCAGGGTTGACGGGGAGGAAGGGTACGATCGTAGTGTCGGTTACAAACGTGCTGTGGTTCTGAGTTGCAAGCCACACTACGACAACACAGGACAGACATTATTAAAAACATTCAAAGCAAAGGTTAATGTGAAATCAGAATTTTTGGCTTTAAAGGGATAGTTCACGCAAAAATGCAAAATCCCTCATCATTTGTTCACCCTCTTGTTATTTCAAACCTGTATGACCTTCTTATTTTCTGCAGAACACCAAAGAAGATATTGTTGTTAACCGGCACCCATTGACTTGCATTGGTTTCGTGTCCACGCAATACAAGTGAAAGGGTACCGCCATTGTTCGGTTACCGACATTCTTCGAAATATTTTCTTTTGTGTGCTGCAGAAGAAAGTCATACAGGTTTGTAATGACATGAGGGTGAGTAAATGATGACAGAATTTTAGTTTTGGGTGAACTATCCCTTTAAAGTTGGTTATTTTTCACAGACCTCCATCCGTTTCTCTTCTGTCAACTTCGTCGTAGACGTCCATGGCTAGTTCTTCAAACTGATGATTACTGAGCTGAAAAAAGAAAAATCACATCAACAAACTTCAGGTGTCAAGGAGATGTTTCGATTGGGATACAGACTTACAGACTGAAGCTTCTTCTTCGCTGCTTTGGCCAGTTCGGACAAATCAAGACTGCTGTATATAAAAAGAAAGTTTGAAAACTGTTGTCATGTGGTTCTAAACATCTCATTGTTTTAAACAAACACACGTGAATGCCACACTTACACATTTCTTATCCATGCATAGCAAAGAAAACAAATGACGTGATTAAGGATTATATTAACAAAACAATGCAGTCATTAAATGTAAACACTACAAATGAAAGTCATCGCCTACCTGTCTGCTATTTGTGGAATGATAAAGTGTTGACCGGTTTTATGATCTGGAAAAGAAAAACTAATTTCTTAAGTCCTTTATAACAGACATAAATGATACATTCACATGTAAAATCCTCCCGCCGTAGCGCATCTACCGACCTGGCTTTCTCCCGCACAGATAGAACGCCAGCCTGTCTGTCAGCTCAAACTGTATCTCCAGCAGTCTGTCTGCCAGCTCCTGGTGTCCTGCTTGCCTGCGATGGGACGTTATTGACAGCGTTAAATCTCAGTATCGATTTCTAGGGGTTTGCCTGCAGTCCGCAGTGCGGCTCTCTCTCACCTGGCGTAATCGATGGCCGTCTTTCCAGAGCTGTCTGGAGATCCAGGATCTGCTCCGTAAACTGTAAGAAGCTCCGCCTGTAACAGCTGACCGGCTTTAGCTGCCACATGTAGAGGAGTATTTCCCTTCTCCTTAAAAACAAATAAATAACATTCATTAAAATAAGTAGCTTGACTAAGGCAAATCGCTTCAATGTTCTTCTATTACTATGAGCGTCTGCTAAACGTATGAATGTAAATAACTACCAATAACTTATCTGCAATCTGAAACTTTCTACACTTTTGTCTCTCTGTTTGAAATGTAAAAATTGCACGTTACTCTATGACTGTTTATGTCAAATAATGGTCCAGTGTGTAATTTTTTGGAGGATCTATTGACATAAATGCAATATAATATACATAACTATGTTTTCAGAGGTGTATAAAGACCTTACTTAATGAAGCGTTATGTTTTTATTACCTTTGAATGAGCAATTTTTATCTACACCACGGGTCCCCTTGCATGGAATTCGCCATGTTGTTTCTACAGTAGCCCTAAATGGACAAACTGCTCCACAGAGTGCATTTCATATAATTTATCTCCTTCGGCAAAGACGCGAAAACGTGACTACGAGGGAGGGGTGGAGTGAGCCATTGGTTGCAATTCGCAGCCTCACCTCTAGATGTCGCTAAATATCACACAGCGGACCTATAAACTTTCTTATTGATTTATTTTGATCGCGATATCAGCACTAAGGGCTATTCATGGTGTCATAACTTCACACCATAATACCAACAAAAACTCAACAATGCTTTTAGATAAAACTTGTAAAAAATAAAATAACAGTGAAAGATAAATAACATTTATAGAAGTTTTATTACTTGCTAAAAAATACTTGTCTTTAAGCTTTCTTAACATCTTAAAATACACCGTTGCAGCTTTAAATGGCTACTTTCAATCAAAGAAAGTCTATACATTTTGTTTAAATACTAAACGATTCATACTGTCTTCATAAAACAAAGAAGTGACTGCCGTGGGAACTTACTGGATGGAAAAAGTTGGCCTGTGCGCCTAGCGACAGCAGCCGCAGACATGTTTCCAAATTGCCAGTTCGCACGCTTGAGTGAAGTTGCTGAAATCAATGGAAAAGTGACATCATCAATACGGTTTTTATTCTTAATTCTATTGATTTCATTTTTCAAACAAATGCTGTGTACTTTTGAGCAGATTTCTTACCTTGCTGAGGTCTTTAGCAGTAATGCTGTCATCTTCTCGGCACGGCATTCGATGAACAAAAGCCAGCATTTGATATTTCGCTTTAATGAACTCTGTTTTATTGGGGCTGAGAGGAAAGCATATTGTAAGCATGTTTACGCCGAGAGACTCGCTTGGCTTTCAATGTCAATGATATATGAGGTGCCATAGCTCACTGGATGCGGTCCTGAGGGTTGGCTTTGCGTTTCCCACTCATGATAGAAGATGGATCTAATAAACTGTGTTCCCAGATTGAATTTGCTCCATTACTGTACAGGGATTTTACCATCTGTGGATAAACACCAAAGAAAAACTAATGAACCAAACTAGTTCAGTCAGTCCTCTCATCTCAGCTTTTATTATTACTGTCAATCGCTCAAGACAAAAAACGAACATATAAATTGACTTCCTGAGCATTGTGAAAGACACACGAACACAGAAATACACCTGAAAAAAGTGTGCTTCATTAACTATGAACACTTTCAACAAATGCCTAAAACAAATTTCAGGTTATCGTTTTTAAAAGTGGAAGTTCCAAAATGTAAATGAATGAGAAGTGTGTTGCATACAGTACGTTATGAATGATCTCTAAAGTCTAAAAACAGAAGCACAGGATGTCGATGAGGAAAGCTACGCAGACACACCAAGTTCTATTTCTGTTCTGAGGAACTGAGATACAATGCCTCACATTTCCTTCCAACAAAACACAGTTAACACGCAGCGCAAAACAGGCAGCAGTGGAGTGTGTTTGTGTGTGGCTTCACCTGCAGTTGGGACAGGGGCCATGCAGCATGGGTCAGGTGCCGGACCTGAGAGCTGTGTCGACCCAGCCCTCGGTGAATACTGCAGCACTCATCGCAGATCAAAACACCACGATTGATTGAAGCCCAACGCGGGTCTGAAGAGGAAAATTAAAAGCCCGGTGATCCACACTTCGTGATTATTAATACCACACATAAGTGAGTTTCTTTGAGCGGCACAATATACCTTGAAGTCTTGCTTGGATAAAATATCATTTTTACAGTTTTGTGGTAAACTGACATAGGTTTTCAATAAACAACACTGAATCCAATATCTTGAAGGCAGGTGATAGCAGAGTGTGAAAGAAATTGAACGTTTGAATGCATCCAAGTTTGTCTAAATGCAGCAGATTACTAAAGAGTTGATGCATTTAAAATTCGGGATGCAAAACGTATGGATTTAAATAAAATTTATGAAATTTAAGACTAATAATATTCTGTGAACCCAACAAGAAATATTTTCGATTCCAAGATCATTAATCAAACTCCTTTGCACCAAAGGTCAGATTGCAGCTCTTGCTTGGGTTGAAGCACACAAATCCTCCTTGGAATAATGACAAAGCAATCTGGATTAACACGGATGAACAGATTTTGCACAAACTTGTGAAACCCCCACGCAAGTCTTGTGTGCAGTCAGCAAAAAAAGAGACCAGATTTGTTACTTCATCATTTACTAAAAACACGTGAAACAGAAACCATTCAGAAGACTTTAAAACCACAACTTCCACATCTGGGAAGCAGACAACTGGGAGCCATTAACAAAACGATGAAATTGTAGATCAATATAGTAAGATTACTTTGCCTGGTTGATTTAGAATTACTTTCTTTCTTTTGGCTAATACCAAGTTATTGAAGGTTTGGGTTTTATTATTATATTTACAGAAACTGTTGCAACTTGTTATTTATGGTACATTTTTGCAAGGTCTCCACAAAAGATGCCGCTTCGGCACAGATCAATTCATTAGGCCTGAATATAATCACGATAATCAATGAATGCTATTTATCCATTGAAAATATCATTTCTACCGCTTTTCTTACACGCAAACATGCGTGTAATTTGTGAGGATTATCATTGCGTTTGCTTTACAAGCTTAAACAAACAGAGTTTGTAAATATCTGCTTCAATAAAACCCTGCAGCACAAACAAACAAGATCGGCCTTCAACTTTTGTTTTATCACGAATCCCCCTCACTAATAAAACAGCGGCAATTCGGATACATAATCAAAGCCGTTCCCTTTGCTAAAGTAACATATGATGTACCCGTTTGTTAGAATGTGTCGATGTTTGTCTGGTTTGTCTTACCGGATGCGCTGCAGTCGGCGCAGATCTCTCTGTTTCGCGCTTTCATAGACATGATACAGCTAAAACTGACTGATAATCTGAAATATTAATGTGATTTACGCATTAATGCGGGAAAGGAACAGATGCGAGAGGAGGATGTGTTTTCCTCTTGTTCCTCCTTTTTTTTACTTCCGGGAGGAGGAGGAGATTGGGAGTAATGGGCGGAGCGTAGACGTTACGCATTGTTCACTGCAGGAGAGATAAATGTGCCATTAACGTGTGAGGTTTAACATTTATTTAATAGGATATATAAGATAATATTGTATTATATATATATATATATATATATATATATATATATTGGTGTTTCTGCAACTACGGGCACTTTGAAGTCCCAGCAGTGAAAGTATATATTTATGTCAAATTTTGTCATATTACGCTATAATATATTCACCGTGTCATTACACAGCTTGACAAAGAATATAATTAATGATTAATGTGATTTAATACAAAATTATGAAGCATGTATAGGTCCAAACACCAAGTTTGTTCATGTCCCAAAAATTCTGGTCACGATGTTAAGATAGGTAAAATAAGCTTTAACTGAATTAAAATGTCACATTATTTCAAAGGCAATTGTTTAATATACATATTCATTTTCATTATTTTAAAATTATTTGTATTATTAACTGATCATTTTAATGATTTTTTTCAAGTAAATGTGCCTGTCCCACACTTTTGAGTCCTTACCGCAACAAACCGAAAAAAAAGCTTTTATTATGACATTTTATCAAAGAAAAAAAAGTGTAGTAATAGTTTCTATGAAAACAGAAATTAGCACTTGAGAACATTGCTGACAGATCGGGCCACCTCACTACCTCAATCACAAGATCCCAAAAATATAAGGTAAATATCATATTTTCTGTGTCAGTATTTATTGTGTGTCCTTACCATACAGCTTAATTCTGTACTTTGAACTACATTTTAAAAAACCATTTAAAATACTGTTTAGTTCGTGTATATTAAGATGCTAAGAGTCAAAACTAACGTAGTAGACCTTGCTAGCTGCCAATTAAAACTGCAATATTAGCAAAAATGTCATTTCCGCAACACGTCTTTACCACAGTCAAGGTTTACTGTATATTAAATTACAAATATAAAAACAAACATGTTCCAGATTAAAATCTTAGACTCCATGCAATTTTGTTGACATTTTTATGTGTATTACAGACTCTGATGATTAAAAGTAAAATTCACAGGGGTTTATATTTATTTACTTTGGAAAGTCAAAAGTGCCCGTTGTTGCAGAAACACCAATAAACAGCCGCTGAAAAAAATTAAGAGACCATTTCAATGTTATTTTCAGCTTTTCTAAATTTACTATTTATAGGTATGTGTTTAGGTCAAATTTTTGTTACATTTTGTAAACTACTAACAATATATTTCCCAAATGTCAAATACAAAATGTTGTTTCTATTTGCATTCATTTGCAGAAAATGAAAACTGGAGAAACCGGTCAAAGTAACAGCAAATATGCTGTATTTTTTCAAACCTCAAATACTGCAAAGACAACAAGTTTATTTTCACTTTTAAGCAAAACAACAGTACTATTTGTACTTGTATTTAGGAAAAGTTCAAAATTTATTTTTTGTGTGATAACCTGGATTTTTAGTCTTCTCCTGACTTTGTCACCTTGTCACTCCTGAGGTTTGATATTCAACAGATGCTTGACTGGAATGACCACAATACATCTAGAAATGCTGATCTTTGATGGAGACAAACACAACAAAACTGAAGCCATAAAACAAACATCATGAGAAAAATATCTTAAATAATTTTATTCATTCCGCCTATTTCTTGACAACACACTGGTTGGATATATTATTTTCTGAATGTTTTGTCAGTGCGCCCAGCGCATGTAGGAAGTGCACTGTACACGACATGTACATACATCGCAGTATACTTCTGTGTATATACATTTTGTGAAGTCACAATAAAAGCATTTTAAAACTCATTCTTGTAATGAAAACACTTCTACAGTTTATTACTATATATGTTGATGAAGTTCATGGGTTGAAAGAACATTTTCGTTTTAGTGAATGTAAAAAACGTTAAAAACAATCCAGTGGGTTTCTACTTCATGCCCCTGACTTCACTTGTTTCTGTTTTTTTGGCTGAAATCATTTAGAAATTAAAATGAGATCAATCATTTCACACTAGTCTGGACTATAACAGTCACAGCCATCAACCATTGTTTAAAGGTCCAGTTATGTAATTTTGCGGCATCTAGCGGCGAGGTTACGAATTGCAACAAACAGCTCACTCCTTTAGAAGCGCTACAGTGGCTGACACAGGACTAAGATGTCGTCACGTTTTCGCTTCTTTGCAGAAGGAGATAACGTACTTATGAAATGCGCTCTGTAGAGCAGTTTGTCCGTTTAGGGCTACTGTAGAAACAACATGGTGAATTCCATGTAAGAGAATACTGTATGTAGATAGAAATAGCTCATTCTCTAAGGTGATAAAAACATAACGCTTCATTATGTAACGTCTTTATACACCTCTGAAGACATAGTTATGTGTATTATATTGCATTTCTGTCCTCCAAAAATGACACACTGGACCTTTAAGCGCCTGACAGCGTACAATGTGGCACTATTGCGGTGGCCTTCAACATTACACATTGAAAACAGTCATAAAAATCTCCATTACTTCAACAATCAGACTATAAATACACACAATGCACATTTACTGCTGCACATTGGTGCTGTATAATAAATGAAAAATACTGTGGCTAAGACTTGCTAACAGAATAAAGAAAACTGAAGTCCAGAATCTTCATCAGTCATACACTGGGGTACAAACACATACACACATTTGCTTGTAAAATGGAAAACTATAAATGGAAACATTATTAGATGGGTTGAGTATACAACTCATTATTAGACTAAAATTGATCCTTGCAAGTAGATCCAGTCCAGTAAAAACACATCTTATTTTATTCTTGAGCTTCTTTGACTCTTTTATCCATAGAGGTACTAAAGAGAGGGCAGCAGGTGAAGACTCATCTCATTCGCCCACATGAGCACCACAGCTTAACGTGTTGGAGGTAAATACTTTCTCTACTCGAGCCTGTGATTTTGTTATTTATTACACTTTGCTTGTGGCACCTATGAATCGATCTTTTTCAGGTAACTGAACTGTATTTCCAAAAGGTTTAAATACTGATAAGTTTCATATTGTAAATTCAAGCATAACATAATTCACAGTTTGGACATAAAAAAACCAATGCTGGTCTGTTTAAGAAAGGATCAAAACACGAGCTGTGCAGCTCAGTTGCTGAACAAGCCACATCAAATATGTTCTTATGACATCAGAGCAGTATGTGTAGTATATTTGCCATCAAAACACAAACATACAACATGGACAAAGTCATGGAACGACTTCGAAACAAAAACACGTAAAAAAATTGGCAATATGAAATTGTTAACAACTCTCTGCAGGACATCAATTCCTGAGGCAAAACAAAAAAATCATGTACCTAAAACAACTCATTCACAAATAGATGCAATTGGCTGGAGAGGACCTGTCAAAGTTTCATCACTAACCACTGACACGCCCCAACCATCGCTGAGCGAGAGGTTTGGTTTGACCACAACTTTGAATCTCATGATGGCTGTATCACACTTTGCCAACTATCCACCCTTAATAGTACACAATGCCAAATCATAGTAAGCATGCCAACTCGGAGTGCTTTTAAAGGTCCAAGTATGAAATTTAGCGGCATCTAGTTGTGAGGTTGCGAATTGCAAACAACGGCTCACCCCCCCTCCCTTTCGAAGCACTAGGGTGGCTGACACACGACTAAGATGTTGTCAAGTTTTCGCTTCTTTCCCGAAGGAGATAACGTATTTACGAAACGCGCTCTGTAGAGCAGTTTGTCCGTTTAGGGCTACTGTAGAAACAACATGGCGAATTCCATGTAAGGGGACCCGCGGTGTATGTAGATAGAAATAGCTCATTCTCTAAGGTGATAAAAACATAATGCTTCATCATGTAAGGTTTTTATACACCTCTGAAGACATAGTTATGTGTATTATATTGCATTTCTGTCGATGGATCCTCCAAAAAATGACACACTGGACCTTTAAAGATGGCATGAAACAGAAGTTGTGACACCGTAAATTTAAAAACAAGTTTGTCCAAGCTTTGTGTATTAAAGTATATACTTTCCTATCACCGGCAAAGTAGTACGCAAACTGTAATGCAGCCAATGACTAGTTGCAAATCAACCAATCAGGGAAAGTCGCTCCTCCACACTGGAAAGTAAATACAGTATCAGTTGCATATATCTGATGCACCATGGCGCAAGCTATCAAGGAGCCAGCCTTGATTCTCCATGGAAACCTCTTACAAATATAACTCTACTTACAAATCATATAATTTCACGTATATATCATTCAGTTCCATATATATATTTAGATTTATAAATAAAGGTTTACATGTCCCAAGCAACGCTTTGATAATTTCACCTGGTCCAAGACTTCAAGAGGTTTAAAAAAGGATGCTGTTGCGTTTGAACACCAGCTCCAGTCTTTCAAGTATTTAAACCAGCCCGTGTCCGTTTGCAATGAGGATTCAATAGAGTCGCTTTGTTTTAGCCCTGGGTGTGAGGAATACTTCATTAAGATTTCACAATCAGGTTTGCACCGCTGCATGCCATTCTATTTTGGCTCTTTGTGTAACATTCCAGAAAAGGAAGAAGTGAGGATGAAAGAGCTGTGACAGCGTAGTATGTCTGGTGTCTGCTGTCAGAAGAGATTGACTGCACTTCCAGGTACTGCTGTCGTGAGCGTGCCGCCCACTTAACTTGCCCCACGCCACCCGGCCCAGCTCAACAAATCTCCTTCAAGAGAGATGTTTGCGTTCGCTGAGCCGGGAATCCGTTCGTCAGTGGTAATGATTCTTCCTGGCTTCAGCCTCGGATTCGTAGTCTCTTAATCCGACACTTTTCTGTAGCTTCATCAGAGACTCCCTCATCTGTAAACACACAAATAAGACTTTGAAAATTTGTCGTGTTTTATTACCCAATATCATCAATGTGATAATCTCACCTCGTCTAACAACAGCACTGACGATTTTATGATTTCTCTCCATTTCTCCAGCTCGTTCTCATGGTAACGCTGCTGAGATTCCAGAAGCTGGGCCCATTCGATCTGCGTCTGTGGAAGTTTGCTGTAACACAGACGTTCCTCATAACCAACATTCTGAGAGAACAAGTGGTTTTAAGACTGATATTTTAAGATACCTTTCCTGAGACCTGAGATTGTGCCAGGAGGTCAGCGTTTGAGCGGTGTACTCCAGCATCCAGAGTTTATAAAACAGCATGATGTTTAAAAAGACCAGCAGCACCAGACTGACAAACAGCAGAAGACAAACACACGTCAGTTAAATCACATCAGACACAAATAACAATCTACAGTGATACAGAAGAAAACACTGTATACCTTACACAAATTCTGCAGGATGCAATGAAAACAACAGAGAGAAAAGACATGAACAACAGAGACAGTGTGACCGACTGTATGAGATCAAATAATTCACCCCAAAACCAAAATTCTTTCATCATTTACTCTTTCCAAACCTGTATGACAGGTTGCGCAGAACACAAAATAAGCTTTCCAAGAATGTTTCCAACTTTGGCCTCCGTGGACTTCTATTGTATGGACACAAAACCACTGAGACATTTCACAAAATACCTTCCTTTGTGCTCCAAAAATAGGTTTTGAACAACTTGAAGGTGAAAACATGATGACAGCATTTTTGTTTTTGGGTGAACTATCCCTGGTCATAGATTTGATTCACGTGGACTGACATACAGATCAAACATAAAGCACTTAAGGTCAAAAGTAAGTTTGTGACAGACGACGGAGATTAAACTTCTGACCCGTGATCAGTTTGAATACTCACACAGAGCTGACGATGAGCAGGAGTTTGGAGACGCTGTAAAGAGCCAGACCTTCAGATCCCTGAACCGGCATGTGTCTGGTTTGCGTGGATCCTGCCAGAACACAATTTATAAACATTTCTGTTGATCATAGCAATGTTTCTTAGAAAAGGGATAGTCTTTCTTCCATGGAAAAGACATTAAATGCAAGTTTGTTTTTCTTTTATGAACATCTGCTATTGTGTTCCACAGAAGAAAGACACGAGGGTGAATAAACGGCACCAGAATTGACATTTTCAGATCAACTATCCCTTTAATATCAAACTATCCTAATCTTTCAGAGGGCCCGCTGCCTGATGTCACACCTGCCCAGTGTTGGGTAAGTTACTCTCAAAAAGTAATTAATTACTAGTTACTAATTACATATTCAATAGTGTAATTAGATTACTGTACAAATTACTCTCTCCAAAAAGTATTTAAGTACTTCCTATAATTATTTAATCCTATATCAACCTTGATTAATTAAGTGATTCAAGGCATGAAACGGCTCTTTCAAATAAATAATATTAAACAACATAAAGTACTCTTATTAACTGACCAAAGTATTACAAATGTGAGAATTATACATTAAAGCACAGATTTTAAAGTTAGACTCTGAATTTTGATGTCAATTCCACTATTACACACACATATACAGTAGTTTAATTACATCAAAAGTAACTGTAATTAAATTACAGAAAAAATAAGAGTAATCCCTTACTTTACCTTTTCAAGAGAAAAGTAATTAAATGACAGTAACTAATTACTTAGTAACTAGTTACACCCAACACTGCACCTGCCACGTGTTTGATGCGATGGACGACGCTCTTCTCATCCTCAGGTGTGGTGACGGGGCTGAGCGCCTGGTCCAGGTGCTGCTGTCTCAGGGGTCTCTTCCGACGCCTCGCCGTGGCCGTGCGTAACGCTTTCGATTTGGGAGACTGTGCGTGATGTTCAGAGAGTAGCAGCGGTACTTTACTCAACTCCAGCTCTGCACACGTACAATGTAGACAGAGAAAGACACATACATCACATTCATTGTTTCACGTAGTCTATTATTGGCGTTTGGATTATTATTTGACCTTTCTGTTAAAAGATTGTGTTCCTTCCCATTCAAAGTCCACACTCACCTAAATACCTGAAATATTCGTCCAGACCACTCCAGAAGTTTCTCTCAATGAAACCCTTGACCAGCCCCCATGGGTGCTTCCTGAAGCGCAGTTCAGCCGACACCCTGCGCACGACCCACGTTTCAATCCTTATGCTCTAAACTTTATAATGTTCACATTTTATTTATAAGATTATTCAAAGTGAGTTTACCTCAAACGGCACTTGTTCTTGGCGACCCTGGTGAGCATGTACCGGTTGAGTGTGTAAAAGTAGTCGTGATACGGGACGTCGTGTGTGATCACCTCAGCGTCGATGATGTAGCACTCGCTCACCTGACTGGCCCTGTGCAGAGTCTAGAGAGAACAACAAATACAGCACAGTTGCATTGTCACAAATGTGTTTGTGTCCTCTGGTGAGACCGCGTGTACAGTACAGTAGTGTACAGGGGGTGTAGATTAGGGTGAAAGAAGCATGTACAGTACAGTGTACAGAAGGGTGAAGACAGGATGTGTAGTAGTATGTAATGTACATTGTACAATAGGGTGCACTGTCGAGTGTAGGGTGTACTGTATGGTGTATGTACAATATGTACAGTAGGGTGTTTATAGGCTACATACACTCACCTAAAGGATTATTAGGAACACCATACTAATACGGTGTTTGACCCCCTTTCGCCTTCAGAACTGCCTTAATTCTACGTGGCATTGATTCAACAAGGTGCTGAAAGCATTCTTTAGAAATGTTGGCCCATATTGATAGGATAGCATCTTGCAGTTGATGGAGATTTGTGGGATGCACATCCAGGGCACGAAGCTCCCGTTCCACCACATCCCAAAGATGTTCTATCGGGTTGAGATCTGGTGACTGTGGGGGCCATTCTAGTACAGTGAACTCATTGTCATGTTCAAGAAACCAATTTGAAATGATTCGAGCTTTGTGACATGGTGCATTATCCTGCTGGAAGTAGCCATTAGAGGATGGGTACATGGTGGTCATAAAGGGATGGACATGGTCAGAAACAATGCTCAGGTAGGCCGTGGCATTTAAACGATGCCCAATTGGCACTAAGGGGCCTAAAGTGTGCCAAGAAAACATCCCCCACACCATTACACCACCACCACCAGCCTGCACAGTGGTAACAAGGCATGATGGATCCATGTTCTCATTCTGTTTACGCCAAATTCTGACTCTACCATTTGAATGTCTCAACAGAAATCGAGACTCATCAGACCAGGCAACATTTTTCCAGTCTTCAACTGTCCAATTTTGGTGAGCTCGTGCAAATTGTAGCCTCTTTTTCCTATTTGTAGTGGAGATGAGTGGTACCCGGTGGGGTCTTCTGCTGTTGTAGCCCATCTGCCTCAAGGTTGTGCGTGTTGTGGCTTCACAAATGCTTTGCTGCATACCTCGGTTGTAACGAGTGGTTATTTCAGTCAAAGTTGCTCTTCTATCAGCTTGAATCAGTCGGCCCATTCTCCTCTGACCTCTAGCATCAACAAGGCATTTTCGCCCACAGGACTGCCGCATACTGGATGTTTTTCCCTTTTCACACCATTCTTTGTAAACCCTAGAAATGGTTGTGCGTGAAAATCCCAGTAACTGAGCAGATTGTGAAATACTCAGACCGGCCCGTCTGGCACCAACAACCATGCCACGCTCAAAATTGCTTAAATCACCTTTCTTTCCCATTCTGACATTCAGTTTGGAGTTCAGGAGATTGTCTTGACCAGGACCACACCCCTAAATGCATTGAAGCAACTGCCATGTGATTGGTTGATTAGATAATTGCATTAATGAGAAATTGAACAGGTGTTCCTAATAATCCTTTAGGTGAGTGTATATATACATTATATATACATTATAAGTATATACATTATAGGCTACAGTATGCACTGTAGGGTCTACATATGTACAGTAGTGTGTGCAGTATGATATACAGATTGTGTACAGTAGGGTGTGCAGTATGTACAGTAGGTTGTCCAGGTGGTGTACATTATAGAGTACAGTATGTACAGTAGGGTCTACAGTAGTGCATACAGTATGTACAGTAGGGTGACCTGTAGGGGCTCACCTGTGTCTCTGTGACTGTGGCTGTCTTTGGGGCCAGTGGGTTGGAGAGAGAGATGGTATACATGATCTCTCTGGTCTGATTGCCAGCTTCCTCTTTCATCCAGGGGTGATAGACCACACCTGTAGAGAAATCACCATGTTAAAATGAAGGACGTACTTACGTCGGCCTAATTGAACCACGCCCGGGTGCGTTTGACACCTAAAGCCTGGTTCGATGAACTAGTGCGAGTTAATCGCAATCGGTTCACCTGGTTGGAAGAGGTTGGAAGAGGTGGGCTCGCGCGCAGTTTGGTTTGGAAAGGGGGCAGTATGAGGGCAAACTGAACTGAAAACATGACGTAAACTATGCGACTGTTTATATTCCTCCCTGAGATTCAGCGGTCACCCTAAAAAATATCTAAATCACGCAGCGCTATTACGTGCAGGCGTGTGTCACAGTGGCCAAAACTACTCCAGATATTAGGTTTGTCAAACATAATGCAACGCTGTGTGTAACGATCGGCTTTATGGTAATAAAGTATGCGAAGGGGATTTAAAAGCATATTAAGGCGTTTACTCTCATATTGCTATCTTATGACAATAATATCAAATAGCAGCCTCGGCCATTCAAGCCCTACAGGTGCTCACCTGAGAAGCGTCTCTGCTCCAGGAAGTCCCTCATGAATTGGGATTCTGTGAAGAGGATGTCATAGAGTTTGTCCACGCTGAACTTATACACTTCATTAATGTACAGCTTCCCATTCAAATCCTCCTGGAAGGCCTGCACTTCACCTGCTGAGAACACACACGTATAAGACCACGGCTGTAGTTTTCTTCTGTAGGTAATGTTTTGTTCGACATACCCTCGTCATGTGTTTCGGAAGAGTCGCTGAGCTCGGTGGGCAGGTCCTCGTTGTCATTGAAGTCAAGGGAGGGGGCGGGGGAAGGGGCGGAGACAGGGGCAGGAACACTTGTTTCTGACAGCTTGTTGTCAGGTAAAGGCAGGGGCAGGAGGTCTTCTGGGGCACAGCCAGTATACTCCTCCACCGGGGGCACATCAAACTACACAGATAAATACAAATATTGTATATATAAGTGTAACAAATAATTATTAGTGCTACACAGTGCTCACAGTCTGGCTGGCTAACAAAAAGAGATTTTTTCTTAAAGGTACAGTAAGAAATACGCCTGGAAATGGTTCACAATTACATTTCTGCTAAAACATTATATACGTTTTCTAAAGTGACCTGATGCTTACATTGACCGGTGCTTCTGTGCTGTCCGTGGAATTCAGGCTGTTATTGGGGAAAACTTTCCTGTGGAGCTGCGGGCTGATGTCCATTTTGGCATCCGGGGGGCAGTTTTTGGGGCAGTTGTCATTGGCCTCGTTGTCTTCGGGGGGAATCTCCTCACAGTACCTGCACCAGGGAGATGGGCAACAGCTGCAGGTCAAGATTACCAGCTCGGGCACCAGGACAGACCCTCTACCACACATTGCAATGAGAAACCTACGGCGATGACTGAATACCGGGTGTGATACGTTACCCAGAAACCCTCCTATTCCAGATACCCATAAATGACTGAATACCCGGCTCTTTAATCATAAAGCTGTGAAAGATGGTGGATGATGAATTGTGGACCTAGATGAAATAATGCTTATTTTATTACGGGGCGAGACTCACCCCATGGTGTTGAAGTCATCATCAGGAGGCACATAATCCTCATCGTCACTGGTTAGACCGAGTTCATTCCCGTAACACTGATGGACAAAATGCCACAGCTCTTTGGGACATAATGGCTACATTGGGGACAGAGAGAGACACCGAGTTAAAAGTTAGCAAGAGAAATCATAGCAACACCAGAAACAGTCATGTCTAACCTTGTCCAAGAGAGCGTTCTGCCAGAGTCTGAACATCATCATGTATGTCCGATCTCTTGCCCCAAATGAGGTAAAAAAGTGCTGTAAAAACCATGGTTTTCAGATCACAGAGTTCATTCCACTCATGTTTTAACTGGTTGTGTATCTAGAGTACCTTCTCACTGTCTGTGCAAAGCTGGATGGCATTGGGTATGAGTCTAGCCGTCTTTTCTTTCGTCATGGAGCAGACGTCTTTCAACCTTATGGTCAGCTACACAACGAGAAACAAAGAGAGTAGTTTTCAGCACTAAAAAAGTGCTTTTTCTCCAGATGTTATAGATAGTAATATGTTAACTCACCAGCGTTTCCCAGCGGAAGATGTTGCTATAGAAACAGATCCAGTTCTCGGAGAGGTAGAGGCGACCCTGGAGGAGAATATCTCTCTGCAGGGCACAGGAGTAGTCTGTCATGGGACAAGAGGTCAGAGGTCACGCGTTAGGATTTATTCTCTACTTTCATGATGAGCCTAAATTGCATTTTGTTTAAGACTGCATGCTAAATATAGACTTCAAGTGTTTTCAGGTCAAATACAGTATATATTTACCCAGGCCTCTCTTTCACATACAATGAAAGTGCATGGTAACTGGGGCCGTTAAGAAATGAAGCATTATAAAAGTATTTAATAGTATTTAAACCCGTCTTTTCCAACATGAGCATAAAGGTCTCCGGTGACGTGAACAGATGACGACAGAACTTTGACTATCATTGAGATTCCTCCTCTTACCCACGATGAGACGCTCCGTATCAGGCAGCTGCTTAAAGAGCTTCCTGAAGTCTTCATTCCGCTGCTTATATGTGGGGCTCAAAACCTGACCGAAAAAAAGAGAGAAAATGAAATCTACACACAACCTCACACAAACACAGGCGAAATATAAAGAATGCATCAGAAGTGCAACTTTACATCCAACTTTATATACTGGAGAAGAACTCTAAAGAAGTAAAAAGACTGTGATGTTGGTATTTATCTTTCTAATTTCAAATATAAAAAATGTACTCATTTGAAAAGCTAAACACACTGTTCCAAACGTATGACAATAAAAATGCTTTTCCTTTTGTTATTGGGTCCTTTAAATACAAACATAAAACTCACCCAAATTCACGCACATAAGGCCATACATCTGTTTATGATTGTGTGCTTTCTAAAACCAAACCCTAGTCAGACCCCCTCAAAGCATCCGGCATACACAGGTGGTCTCCAGACCTCCAAAAAGCCAAACATTCATCCCTGAACAATCCTGAAGGTCTATCATAATCAATAAAACCCACACAAGTTGCGCAATAGACTTAATGAAAGTACCGCCCCCTTTCTCATCTGCTCTCTGATTGGTTGCTTACAGCAGGAACTCTATCAGAATCCCAGTCCCAGTCGGTCCAATGATACCGGTCCCCATCATGCTGATGAACCGTCTCCCAGTCTGACAACCAATCAGATTCCATGTCAAAGCTGAGGATTTCCATCGCTGCCAGTCATGAAGCTTTTACGGAGATGTTTGCTCTGATCTGATTCTTTATAGCACGTGCGTTGCGCTCCACTGGGCCAAACTCCGAAGTGACCAGGAGTAACCTCTGCATCCCCCGAGGAGTCTTTGTCACTTAAAGAACGCAGCCTGAGCTCCCAAACGCTTTACATGTACATAAACAACAACCAAGCAACATCATTTCCTCAAGCTTCTCACATTGATAAGAGGCAGATGTCTGTTATCACGGTGGTGACATTGGAAAACATTTTCCTCAGGAAATGAGTCAAACACGAACAAGACCAACAGGACAGCGACTGGTCCGCTTTAAAAGGATAGACAAAGCATACGTTTGTCCTTATGTCCAGCAAGAGAAAACACGTCAGTTTTTTCTAGATATATCCAGAAAGAGACAACGGTTTTTAAAATCCAAAAAATTGAAAAGTTTAGGACTCCTAAAAAGAAGATGCACCGGTGGAAAAAAGCAGCTTCTTCATGTTTTCTCGTAATATATTTTTTTAATATCTCATCAAAGAAAATTAATTTATCGTTTGTACATAAAAGATATTCCAAGGTGAATTTCATCAGACATCCTGAGATCAGACAGCCATTGACTACAGCAGTCCTCGCTGAGACTTTCTACAAAACAATTCTGCAGAGAGGGGTGGGAGGAGTTTAAGAGATTATTTGCGTGTAAGGGGAGGGGCTTTGGGCGCCAATAGGATGCCCAGGAGAGGAGAGGGGAGGGGAAGTGTCAAATGTAGTGGGCTTTTGACTTCAAGCACAACATTTTTCTCACATGACAGAGCTGTAAGATTTATATCCGTCTCTTAAGGCTGTCATAACATTCCTCTCACAGATATAGAGTAACTTCTCTCCAAAACAAGTTTCCAATGTATTCTCTTCTCACCCTACGGTACAATTTAACGTTGTCAGCTGCACATACCCTGAGGGGCAGATGCTTTCAAAACATACTAGACACAAAGGCTTTCATTATATTGCGAAACTGGAAAAGCAGCAAGAGCAGTTTTTTTGTTTTATGAGATTGCCGAAAGAGATGAAAAACAGCTGGAGGTGAAAAAGAAATGAAATAAATAATGGATGGAGGGAATCACAGAGACCTCTCTTGTGCTCTGGAGCCGTGTTGAGATGTTGGTGTTGAAGCTCGGCCAAGGACAACGCCTCAGCCTTCCTATTCTCCCTCGTTCTCGCACTCTCACGGGGTGAACGAACTCCAGTAAACTTCCTGCACTGGAGGAGGGGAACGGAGAGGGAATGCTAAACAGTGAGTTATGGCTCTCCCTCGCCCTCTCTCTCTCTCTCTCCAACCTCACCCCCATCGCCTCTCCAGAAAAAAACAACTTGTGCTTTAGCACAGTTCAACTTTGTTCAACAAATAAAAGATTGAGCTCTTTCTCTTGCGGATTTGTGGAAAACATCAGAGGTCATTGAACCTAGAGGGTATAAATATGCCCTGAAAAGCACAAATAAACACGGTACTGTCCGGTTTGGTTCAGCTACTAAATCAGACATTAAGAGACTACAACGAACACTCAGGACTGCTGAGAGGATTATTGGTGCCCCCTGCCCAACCTCCAAGATCTGTACACCTCCAGAAAGAGAAAAAGGGCTAAAAAAAATCATTTTGGACCCCACTCACCCAGCTCACTCCCTCTTCCAACTGTTGCCATCTGGCCGGCGCTACAGAGCACTGACCACCCGGAACAGCCAGACACAAGAACAGTTTTTTCCTGCAGGCTATACTAAGCCTGAACAGTTAAAAGCTCTTACTACCCACAGTCCATCACATTGCACACTGCACATAGCATCTGGAAACTGTACATTGTAAGAAACAATAGGTTAAACCTGTAAATAACACATCTGTACACTTAAAAATCATATGTTGTTTTTTTGTCTATATATTTTCACTTTTTGTATATAGTGCATTATTGTTTTTATTTAATTTGCACTATGTTTGCACCATGTGTACACTTTCTTCTGCACTGAGCTCCTGTCGCCAAGTCAAATTCCTTGCGTGTGTGTAAACATACTTGGTAATAAAGCTCCTTCTGATTCTGATGTAGCAACATAAAATGATAAAAGCGCATAACAAAACTGCTAAAAATGTAATTAAACAACATAAAGACAAATAATAACAAAATTATAATAACTGCTCGTGTAGAACATTGACCAGCTGACAGCTTGAGGTCATTCCCCACCCAAGAAGAACAATGAATAAAAACATAAATCCTATTCTCCTCAACATAAACTGTGATCTGCTGTTTCCCACACAGCTGGTTTTCCATCAGAGCACAAACAATCATGAATCCATAAAGACCATATTGGGACATGTCCAAAAGACTGGAAAAGGTCAGGAACTTCGAAGTACAGTCAATTTTGCATTTCAAGTATCAAAGTGTACACAGGATCCATAGAAGTGAATAATCAATAAGATGCCATTAATATCTCAGTTATTCCTCTCAGGCAACAATGTGAATAAAAAATGCTCAGATTATGGTTCTAAAAAAGCAATCATATTAATCTCACAGGTCCCCCTCCAGAGTTTTAAAAAAGGTCTTTAACTGTGCTCAGATTTACCAAAATACCAAAGTTAGCAATCAATTGAGCTTTTAAAATAAGCTCCAAAAACTCTCATCAGATTTTTCTAAAACCAGATTATTAGTTTTATGCAATCCACAAGAATCTTATAGCTATAGGTGCTAATTACTGCATGTCAACAACTGCCCTGTTTTTGCGTATTCTAAGGAAGTTTAGAAAATTCTGTTTAGAGTTGCTGGTGGTAATGCTGGTTTGACCTGATCTGAGAAAGAGAGATGGTTTATTTCTGAAGAACAAAACATACGTTGTTATGACTGCAGTGCATACCGTATCTCTCAGGTGTAATTAAGAATCCCAGAGGACCAGAAAAAAATCGATGCTTTCCCATGGGAAAAGAAACGCTGTGAAATGTCGGGTCAAACGTGAAGCTGTCCAGGAGAACAGTAGAGGGCGCCACCCTGAGAGATTCACACGACATTGCAGTGAGAAATGAAGTTTCTCATCATTCTACAATGGTTAACATCATGTGGATGACTAATCTCACACTGACAATATCAGGAGATCAAAAGAGATTCTTAAACTGAAATAACGCTCTTCACACAAGACCAGAATCTTTAATCTGATTCAGAATATCAGAAAATAGCATTCTAGCCACAGAGCCACAACACTACATTTAAAGGGATAATTCACCCAGATCATGAATATTTCTTTCGTTTACTCACCCCCGTGTCATTCCAAACCTGTATGACTTTCTTTCTTTAGCACAAAATATATTTTTAAGAATGCTGGTAGCCAAACAACAGTGACCCCCATTGACTTTCATTGCATAAACACAAAACCACTAAGACATTTCTCGAGACATCTTCTTTCATGTTCCACAGAAGAAAGAGTCATATACAAGTTTAAACCACATGATGGTGAGCAAATGATGACAGAATTTAGATTTCTTTGGTGATCTATCCTTTTAACATGATCAAGAAGGACAAATGAAGAGTTAAAACAGACTTACGTTATACCAGCTTTGACTTTTCTGGACGTGGGAGGAATCCAATTTTCATGTGGATACAGAAAAAAAGACATTGCAACAAAGTGAGATTTAAAATTTCAGTCCGAGTACTTCAAATGTGTCACACAGATCCCACAAACCACAGGGTGTCATTTTAAATCTGCACTTATACCTGTGTGTTGTATAGCAAAATGTTGATCTGTCTGTCAAAAATGTGTAAGGTTCTTGACCAGCACAGGTATAAGTGCAATTCATTTGGGTATATTAAAAACAAGGGATTATGGGAAAGCTCTGCTTGTGTGTGGGATATTTAGCACAGACCAACATAACTTTTGTGCATGGACAATAACTCATATGACCCATACACAAAGCTACCACAAGAGGGCAGTCTTCGCACAAAATCAAACTTCAATTCTTTGTTTCTTTGGAATTACAGATACACAGCTTTGCAATGATACCATAGATTAGATCAGCGAGCACGCTTATCCTAGTGATCTTAATACGGTATTATGGTATAAAATCATATATGAAGATAAACATACATAAAAAGACCTAAACCAGTATCATAGAGAATTGGACAGTCTTATAACACACTGGCTTTAAAACTACAGTGGACGAATGGCATCGGAGGAGGGCACAAGCAGATATTAATATCTTACTTTAATCAGGTTTAGTCTGTTATACTAGAGAGAAAATTTATCAAGAGTGTCAAGTGAATGACGCAAATAAATAAACACATTATTTGGCTGTTAACCAAGACAGCAAATGGAGAGACTCGATCATTCGGAAGAAAACGTATAGCAACATACTAGAGGTGTTAAACAGAAATGAGTGGTTATGATGCACCCAAGTTTTTTGGTATTTTGTCAAATTTAGTGAAAACAGTACACACGTAAAGTATCATTTTTTCTCAACAAGTACCAGAATTCTACAGTGGAGACTGCACAGATCGAGATACTGTAAATGATGTCACAGATTAATGAGGTCACTCATAAATTCAGTTATAGTGTAATGAGGTCACAGATAAATGAGGTCAGCACTAAATCAGTATCTTGGTGACTTAACTAACAGCAATGATGCTATGATGTCAGCTTTTCATGACAAAATTAAATGGACATGGAAGGAAAATTGAGCTTTTGCATATAGAAAAGTAAAGTGAGGAAAGCACTGACAAAATACTGCAGCTGCTGTTATAGTTAATAGCTGTGGTATTTTATTAGGTGTAAAAACATAGTTGTCATTTTCTTTAATATCTTTACAAACTAAAACCATCATCATTATGGTATTTTGGTAAAAACTACAGTTACAACAGTATATTTTGTAAATAACTTGAGTGTAGGAACTTTCGTTAGGCACTGACACTATTTAGTCATTTCCTTTTTACTTAGCTAAACAGGTTAGTGCATGCAGGTGAAGCAGAGCATTGTGGGATATGTACAGGGAGGGCGCAGACAGAGCAGATAAGAGTGATGCTTACTTTAGACAGTCTCTTGAGTGACTAGCATGCATGAGGCAGATATCAGAAACAAACAAACAAAAATCAAGTTGAATTTCACGCAGAGACAAAGGCAAATTTCTCCACGTACTGACGTACAAAAGACGTTCTGCGTTAACAAAAAGTTTTATTGTTTTTCATGAGATGCTGATGAATATGGAATGGCAACAAATACTGACTCATAACATACAAGCTACACTAAAATGTCTTTGTGTTTTAAACTATCAAAATGACTTTTTGTGAATCTGTTAAATGTACCACAGAACCCCAGTATCCTGAAAAATATACACTATAAAATTTAAACATAAAATATTTCAGTTGAAGCTGCAATATGTAACTTTTGCCTCTTTATCGCCATCTTTGTTGGAAACACAAAATTGCAGGTCCTCATTTTTTTTTGTTGAATACAAATAAGGGCAAGCTGACATTTCCCCTGAAACTGTATCTGACAACTCATCTTGCGAATCATAATTTTAAGCTTGCTCAATTACTTTTTGGATGTTTTATCAAAAAAAGTTACAGAGTACAGACTGCAACTTTCTGCAAGCAAAATGATTGAATATGAAATAGGAGAAATATTGCCTATTTTATATTAAAATTGATTCCCAGAAATCTTCTCCTCCATCAAAAGGATTGTTTTCATGTAAAAGCCTGTTAGCTACTATATACGTGGGTGCAACTCAACTGAAATGTCGAATTTAGATTCGGAATTGAGTTACTCTGAGAAAAATAGTTTAAAAGTTATGAGAAATGTGATCTCACGGCAGCAATAAACATGCAGCTTAAAAAAGCTGAGAAATGTGAAGTGCACACACAGAGGCGTTACACGCGTGTACCTTTGAGTTCTTGCCCGTGGGACGGGTGGTGTGAAGCAACTGGCTGTAGGTGCGCTGGACAGCTTGTTCAGGGGTGGACGGGGACTTGTCTGAGGAATGATCGGAGCTTTTTTCTACCATGTTCTCTCCCTCCGGACTCTGGTGCGTTGGGGAGCGCGAGCGTTTACGCAGGTCGGGTGAACAGGCCGGCGTGCTGCGGTTCGAGTTACTTGCAGTGCTGAGGGGAATCACAAGGAAAAGGAATAATTATTATTTACAATTGAAGAGTTCCGGCTGACATTTTTCTTTAAAATGATCATTTCTACCAGGCTCAGATGTTTATATTAAAAGTTATTTTACTTTAATGGCAAAGAGGACATATTAAAATGGCCATTGCCACTGCCAAACATATAAGCCTAAAAAAACCGCTGATTTTAGAAGAAATTTTCAAATTGCAATTACAGGTTTTTGCATCTGAACTCTTCAATTATTATTATTAAATGACACAAATGACAATCTATATTTCAAATAAGAAGCATTTAGGGCACTGGCTTCAAACCTCTTGAGCCGTGGTGCTAATACAGGAGACAAAGTTCAGATATAGACTAGTATTCTGAATCTTAGAATTTCAGTTTCATCTGTCTACTTTTTATACAGTAACACATGGCAAATGGCCAAAGTAAAATACAACAAAAATAAAATGGTTTGAAATACTAGGTTTTAAAATACCAGTCATTAAATTTCAGGGTTTTTCCTGGCTCAAAATGAGGCGGAGGTGGTGCCATCCTGATCTTGTACACACACGCAGGCCTACCGTACCTTTAAGTGGCTTAACCAAAGTGACTTTGAGTTTGACATATTAAAAGTTCTAATAAAATTAGATAAAAAAGACAATTATTAAGTTATTATATTCAACCAAACAGAAATGTTTTTTTAATCAAATAAAGCTTTTTTATCATTTCAACTAACTTTTCAGCCCACAATAGCCAACTGACTTAACCAGTCTTTCTAAATAAGCAAAGCTCATTCACATCTTGCATTCTCTGTGGTTCACTTTAAATGATTCAAGGATCTCTTATATTCGCTAGTGACTAAAAAGTTCAATAGTTTAAATGAATCGGTTCAAATGAGTCATTCGTGTGCGAGTCGTTCTGAACGCAATGTGCGTTCATACTGGCGAACTCGCTGTGTACAGTATACGCTGATTCAACGATCCAACTGCACAGCAAGACATTACAATGATGTACGTCATGTTAATTTAAGAAATTTCAAGAAATTAAACGTACTTGGATACAAAACAAACAGCCATGAAACACGGGCTGGCTCTTGTTCTGCAACTCTTTTTAGCGCCTCAGTGTGCTGATAACGAAACAGCGCCTCCACTGTGGTGTAATGTCGCAACTGCAGTTACAAATGACAGTCTGTTAAATGCATGCAGCATTTCTTGTGAAGACTCGCAACATAATTTTGGCGAGAGCCTGAGGCGGCACGACATTTGACGGAGGCGGCCGCCTCCAATTTCTCTATGCAGGAAAAACCCTGGATTTGAGAAATGCGTCGTTTTTAAATGCATCATTAGATCTGAGATAATCTGAACACACACACGCACACGCGCATGCACGCACACACACAGGTCTTTCAACTCTGCACTGTCAGCTTCCAGGAATGCATTCAAACTGACATATGACCAAAACACAGCAGTGAGTTAAGGTGGACATTTCCACATCATTGATAAAACCTGATCAGCATTACGAGCAAAATCAGATTCATGGGAACGTTTCTTTTTTTCAGACATAAAAACTTCATGTTTACACTATCAATGTTAAGGATTCACTGTATTTACAAACAGGTGTAAGTTTTCAACTATGCAATATGAACAACAGAACACAGAATAGTAAATTAAAGGTTTAGTTCACCTAACAATAAGAGTCCTGTCATCATTTATTCATCCTCGTTTCATTCAAAACGTGTCTGTTTCTTCGTTGAAATACAAAAAAAGATATTTTGAGAAATGTCTCAGTGGTTTTGTGTTCACACAATGTAAGACAATGGGGGCAATGTTGTTTGGTTACCAACATTTTTTAAAATATCTTCTTTTGTGTCTTGCAAAAGGAAAAAATCATACAAGTTTGGTATACAAACACCGAAACTCTGAGCTCTTAAAACAACAAACATATTGGAAAAAATATGACAATCTCAAGCTGCGGTGGGAAAATTGAACAAAAAACACCCGGCACGGAAGAGCAAACGTCAGCAGCTCGCCGCAGAACACATAAATCTATCGGTTAACATGCTTCATTTGCTCACGGAAGTCAGGATGTGGTAGAGCTTTCAGAATGATTGGGAAACTCCTCTCTATCTATCATCACCTCTCTCTTTCTCTCTCTGTCGTCAAAGGCCACTGAACTATATCTTAATTATTAATGTTCTGTACCTGAGCTAAGAGCTTCTCTGTGGAAAAACAAACACGGTGTGACAAAAGTGTGACAGAGAGAGAGAGATAGCACAGAAGTAGCAACTCAAAAAACACCTCACAATCTCGATTGGCTCATGATATAAGCCTAATGCATTTGGGATTGGGTTCATGCATCCACACTCGAGCTCTCACACGTCCGCATTTTCCAGAAGCGGCTGTGTGTGAATGAATCACTGCTAATGAAACTGGCATCAGATTACCTGTGTATAGATCTACATCTGTCATTCTGTCTGAATATGTTAGGTCAGCTGCCCGTGCATGCTTTATGTATGTAAATGACAGGTAGAAACACATCAAGGGTAAAAGTTAATGGCTGTTGAAAACAATAATACAGCAATATAAAACAAAGCACCGAGGCACAGTTTATGGAATGCGATTTCCCACAATGCAATGCGCTCCACATGATTTTCTGGATTACGAATGAACATGACGTAATTGCAACCTGACATTTGATTCAGTATTTAATCATACAGGTCAAGAGATTTATTGACAAAAATGCTAAATAACTATTCGCAAGATTAGAAATACAGCCGCGGAAAAAATTATTTCAGTCCAGTGTCAAACCTCAGGAGTGACAAAGTCATCCAACAGCAATGTGAAAGACTGACAGCATGACAAGACGCATGAAAACTGTGATAAAAGTCAAGGTTATCACACAAAAAGATACATTTTTCCTAAATACATGCACAAATATTACTGTTGTATTGCTTAAAAGTGAATATGAACTTGTTTTCGCTGCAGTATTTGAGGGCTAAAAATACAGAGAATCTTTTCTGTTGGTTTCTCCCGTTTTCATTTTCTGCAAATAGAAACAATGTTTTTATTTGAAATTTGGGAGAAATATTGTTAGTAGTTCACAGAATAATTTCACCCAAACACATACCTATAAATAGTAAATTCAGAAAAATGCTCAGTCGGTAGAGCATTGCATTTGCAATGCAAAGGTTTTTGTCTCCCTATCGCCCTCTCTGTTTAAAACACAAAATTGCAGGTTACTTTACCTACAAGTCTGTACATGTAAATGCAACCGCTGTGTGTTTTTGAACACTGTTTTTTTATGTAACTCCTCAATAACTGACTTTTGTTGATTTTATAACCAAAAAGTTTACAAATGGCAGATTTAAATATTAAAATAGATGCAAACACACTTCACACAGAGCAGTAATCAGCAAGCAAATATTCAATTTTGAACATACAGTCTCTCAAAAGCATCACCCACAATAAGACAGCGTCTGATCTTCACATGAGATACGTGCTAAAAGCACACGCAGAGCTTTTCCTCCCGTCACACACCTATGAGTGATAAAATGGCTCGCTGTGGTTAACTTCTGACACAGCTCTATAACTCTCTTCGCCTCTCAGCTGTCATCTCAGTGCTTACAGCGCACAAGAGGACCAATGACAGGACTCAGAAGCATATTTGTGTGCATTTGGGTTTAAGCTGCATTATGGGAAAGATGACAATCCCTTTATTGTGATACCAATTCCACTGTACCTGCAATTCAAACATAATAACCGTAATAAACAATGTCTTAATGGAAATGTAAAAATGCCAAAAGGCATCAGGGAGGGGAAGGGATATCATATGTCATTAGCTCACTATAAACCAATGGAAAAAACTACAGAAAGACAAGACTATGAATGCGTGTTGCCTTGTACAGTATATTGAGAGAAAACCGTCAACCCACATCCCTTCTCACAATTATCTTGAGAGTCACACATCTTTCTCACACTTGTTTACACACTGAAAACGCTCCCTTGAGATGCAAAACGTTTACCATGCAAACCAAAATGTGGTGTGCTGCTTTGATCAAACCCTTCTTAAAGCATCACCAACCCATGCAGATATTTGTGTGAAATAAGATTATACATTCGACCAAGAACCAAATGTTGTATTAAAAATAACACCCTCACTGAAGAATCATTGGAAGTCAAATGGCAGACATGATATCTAACGCCCATGCCAGTATTCGGCATCACGCAAATGCACCAAAAATGACTTCTCATCACTAAATTGCATGCAGAAATCACACACGGACAAACCTGGAGGCCATGAGGGGCTACGCGACAGCTCGGCTTCATTCATTCATCCGCGGCCGCAGTGCGAGTATGGGGTGATGTGAGCGGAGCATCAGAGAAGGTGGAGCTATCATCTCTCCATCCAGCATCACAGCGCTCTCACACAAGCATGCTCCTTTCCTTTCAGCCTGATCTGTTTTGATGTATGTTTGTTTCGCTGTCTGCCTCGGCTTCTCAGGGTCAGTGGTCCGGCCGCCGGCGTGACAAACAGAGGCTGTGTGCTGCAGGGTAGCCAGTCGGCTGATTTAATATCAATGGATTTCTTGAATGAAGCTGCTCACGTCAGCAGATGAAACATCAACAAGCCAGTCTCTGCCTCGCTACCCCTCCCCCGTTCAACCACACCACACCTCTCTCTCTCTCTCTCTCCCATACATCTTCTGTCATGTATGCAGCATTACATACTATACACAGATTTTACACATACAGACATATATTTTAAATATATATAATCCAGACTGTTTCATTTAAATATTCAGTTTTTTAAATAGCTGTCAAAAGACGAAATTAATAAGTGGCGTTAGCTAATGTACCATTCACAGTGACAGTGGTTTTAATTATTGGAGGTCACACGGTCATTGAAGCGTCATTGCAGGTCATAGATTTGAAAAATCCGACCCCAAATGAGACGTCAGCCTATTTTGTTAAGGAATCCGTTTTTTAGTGCTTTAAAAAATCTGCAAGGTGATACACACCTGCATATAAATGTTATATGAGCTGAAATTGCGTTTAAATATATTTTCTACTTTTGGTAAAGTATTTTTAAACAACAAAACGCATTAAATGCATTTTAGCAAAGCACTATACAATCTGTTTTAACATTAGCTATAATGTTTATAGCTCTTGATGTATTTAAAGGAGCAATGTGGAGATTTTAACGGCATGTAGCGGTGAGATTGTGAATTGAAACCAACGGCTCACTCCACCCCTCCCGTTCGAAGCAGTACGGTGGCTGACACAGGACAAAGATGTAGTAACGTTTTCGCTTCTTTGCCGTAGGAGAGAACATATTTATGAAACGCGCTCTGTAGAGCAGTTTGTCCGTATAGGGCTACTGTAGAAACAACATGGAGAATCACATGAAGTGGACCCGTGGTGTATGTAGACAGAAATAGCTCATTCTAAGGTAATAAAACATAACGCTTCATTACGTAAGGTCTTTATACACCTCTGAACACATAGTTAAGTTATATTGCATTTCTGTCAATAGAAGCTCCTAAATATTACACACTGACTGGACCTTTACGTTTTTACATATCAGAGGACCTTTAGTGACCCTTTATGCTCTGAAAAAGCAAAACTTACTAAAGGGAAGAGAAACACCTCCCTTATTCTAAAAAAAAGCCTCACGATCATGTAAGCATGCTAGTGTGTTTTAAGGGCACTTTGGTCTTAGGTTAGTCTTCATGCAATATTTTGCATGAACAACAAAGTTACAAAATTGCTTTGCCAAAAACAAATGTAAATGCACTACAGAGAAGAATAAGGTATTTCTGCAGAGACACATTTAGTTTGATGAAACGCAGGAGTTCATTTAAAACCACAGTGCCTGAAAAGCCTGAATAGCTAGATATTGAGCTTTAACAGGAGAGAAGGGGGGCTTTTGGCCTTGTTTTATCCTGAACATGTGATATAACCGGGTCTGATTGAATCAATCAGATCAGACCAGAGTCTGATAACAGAATAATCAGATAAAAACAATAAGATGAAAGTCCAGAGTCCAGAGATCAAAAATCAGAGTCAGATCAGAAGCCGGTTACGAGGAGAGAGAGAGAGAGAGAGAGAGAGAGAGAGAGAGAGCAACACTTTGCTTAAAATAGGCCTGTAATCTGCCTCGACAGCACCGCTGTGTTATTGCTACTGCAACAATTATTGTCACATGTAAACAAATGTTAACATTCTTAAAACTATAGTCTGCACTAAAGTAAACAGTACATAAGTACTCCAATATAAACAGCCTTCGTCTGTGACACACTGGCGCAGTACAGAGCAAGTACACAACCTCTGTATAGGGTACTGTGACATGCTAAGAACTAAAGTAGGATGTAGACAACACACTGAACGGACATAAACCTAGATTAGTGAACCAGAGAGAGAGAACAGAGACAAAAAAACAATACAATCTCATCTGAAAGTAACTAAAACAGCACATTCTTCTAAAAGAGATTGCTGTCTCAAACCAATAGAAACACGCCTCTTGGTTTCAAAATAAACCTGTCCCCTCATCCGCCATTTTCGTAACATCCCCAGATAGTTATTTTTTCGAAGACACAGATATGTACATTAGTGGAAGAAATCAGAACGCTAAATATAGAAATTGATGCATTTTCTTAATTTTGCTTGATTGAATGGGAAAAATCTGTTGACAAATTGCACGCTGGAAATCTGGCATCACACAGATGAATACATTCACATTGTGGCCTTTCAGCTCAAATCATGCAAAAATCTGTTACTTCACTGGTCTTAAACAAACAGGCACTTTTAGCCGTTAGCGTTCGGATTCATCTCACCGATGTCCATACCTGTGACCCTCCTCTGCTGACACTGAGAAGGTGATCTGATCTAGGGACACACGCTGCACAGCCGCATATGTTGAGATGGTCTATGACAGGGGTCACTAACTAGCGGACTCCGGTCCGAATGCGGACCGCGAGATGCGTCCGTCCGGACCTCAAAGACTTTTGACATAATAAAAAAAATGAACGCCTAACATTATTTTCTAATGCAATCAAATTTATACCAGGCACATCAAGGTCTGCTCAGTAGCAGTTTGTGTCCTACGGCGCCACGGACAGTTAACATATGCGCACTGTCGCTAGTTCAGACGTCGATGAGCGAAGAGAGTCGAGAGAGACTCGCTGCACAGCGCGCAGACAGATGTAACAGTCAGTGACTGAAAAACAATGTCCTTTTCAAAAGTTAGAAAAGTTGACGCCGAAAACCATGTTTTCCGAGATGAATGGGTCGAGAGATTTGCATTTATTCTTCCTGCATCGACATGCACGATACCGGTTTGTCTCATTTGCTGGGAGTCTGTTGCGGTTGTCAAAAGTGGAAACCTTAAACAGCATTATGAAATTAGACGTGGACACTTTGAAGAAACTTACTCGCAGCGGTCCGAGGTAAGGACACGGAAAATATATGAGCTCAAAGCCCAGTATGAGCGATCTACACGGGTCCTCCCTCACTCACTTACCGCCCAACAACCAGCATATGAATGTTCCCTAAGAATACAGTGGATCTTAGGAAAACATAACAAGCCCTTTACTGATGGGAAAAAAGTAAAAGAGTGCATGGAGGCTTTTGTGAAACACCTTTAGAAGGATAATAAAGACATGAACTAAAAGAATATATTAAACAAACCCCCCTTTCAGCTGCAACAGCCACAAGAAGAGCTGAAATGTTATCAGAGGATGATCAGTCACAACTTGATGCTGCTATTTGTTCATCTCAGTTCAGCAGAAAACAACACTTTAGTTTTCTTTTAAAGTTGTTAATGTTGAAATGAATGTATGTTCAGTGCAGGTTTGGAGATTAGGGCATTTTGCACATGTTCCTTCATTATATTGTTGTCAGACATCGTTATGCCATCGTATAGATATAAAAAAAACATCTATTCATATTTTTAGGTATTTAATTGTCCGGACCTCGGCAGGTAAGGAGGGTTCGTTTACTGGACCTCAAGCAATTTTAGTTGAAGACTCCTGGTCTATGATGTGACCGCAGAGCAGCCAATCACCAGATACAACTACCTGAATGAAACAAACCAGTGCTGTGCTAACATCATATATAGTTATCGTTGATTGAAATGCACAGTTTTGTTCAAAGTATAATTTCCACTGAAACAGGAAGACAGGCAGGACATGTGGAGTGGTCCCGCCCCCTTTTAAAGTGATTGTTTACTCACCCTCTTGTCATTTCAAACCTGTATGACTCTCTTTCTTCAGCATAACACTAAAGAAGATATTTTGAAGAAAGTTGGTAAACGAACAGCGCCGGCACCCATTCACTTCTATTGTATGGACACAAACCCAATGCAAGTGAATGGGGGCCAGTTAACAACAGCTTTGAAATGACAAGAAGGTCATCAAAAAAATTGATCAGTGTTGCGTGTAACATTCTCCAAGATATGTTTTTTAAACCATATTTTCCTACAGATCATTGACCAGGACATTAGTGATGCCAGACAGACGTGTCTCATAATGACAAACACGCAAAGTTTGTATTTGAGGACCCTAATCCACATTCTTTTTACACAGCTGTGTGGTAAAGAGCCGCATGGACGTTCTGCATGACAACTCGTTTTAAATCTCAGAGGACAGCAAGTCACGCGGGCACAACACGAGGGTGAGTAAATCATTGTTGGGTAACCTATTCCTTTAAAACACTAAAACTGCAGCGTCACCTCGCTCCACGTCTAATCTGCATAAATCCCCTGGCACAAACTCAGGGCCCCAAAAATAAGCTTCCATTAGCCAACAGGGGGAAGTGATTCTGCCATCTACGAGGGCACCGTTACATAAGGAGTTATGCCATCTTTGCTTCACCTGTGTGCCCGCCGCTCACCAACATAAGAGACATTTAACGGTCTTCCTTCACATATTTAAATGAATTAAAAACATCAGAATAAGTCGATGTTGTACTCGGTTACGGTAAACACTAAAAATAACACTTTAGTATTCCGAAAGAGTATTTCAACCATACAAGAAGCAGAAAAAAAGGAAAGCACAAACAAAACAACGTCATGAAGAGGGTTTCAGATAGGCATCAGATCCACAAGCGACAGGAAGAGTCTGTCTGTTCGTATCTGTCAGACAGATCTTACCAGGCGAGCCTGAAGCCTTTCATTAGTGCAGTACGGGCTGTCCTGGTTCCATAGTGTCATCTTCCCATTTCACGGGCTGCCCTTCCCGAAGCATCCCGAGCGGGCAGCTGTTAATCTGTCCGAGTTCTGATGATCCCATGCACTGGCGATTAGCCTGTATCTGAATGATTCATTTAACTGTCCTCGAAAGTGCCGGGCGAGCCACACTTCCACATTCTGAATGTGTGTGGGAGAACACAGCAGTGGCTCATGTGCCCCAATCTGAAATGCAGCAGACTCTCTCTCTCTTCCTGCAGATGAGAGCGTGAGCTGCTCTTGTCACAATCTGGTACAAACTGAGCATGCTCAGTTCCCTTAAGCCCCTCCCCCTGGCTCGCCTTCCTGACTCAAAGAGATTTCTGTCCTGTGTCACTGCTGCAGTCCACGGAAGACTGAGTGTGTGTGTGTGTGTGTGTGTGTGTGAGTGGGGGAGACTATGGGCCTGTCGACAGCTGGTCCTCTAATCCGTTAATACAGGATGGACACAAAAAGTGTGCGAGTGTGTGTGGGGGATAAGAGGAATATGCGGTTTCGGGTGTTTGACCAGCTAAATGTCACAAACACACACATAAAGCTTCAACAAATCAATAGTCTGTGCTTAAATCACTATGCATAATATATCTTTTCATACCCCACAGACACACAGGCAAACATCCGCAAGCTGTGTCTGACCACATTGATGTCTGAATGTTAAAGGGGCAGTTCACCAAAAATGAAGAAAAGAGAAATTCTGAAAACTGTGCCGGTTGGTGTTTCACATGCAGTTGCCAGCACTGTAGTTACTAAGTACAGTAGCTTTTAAAAGCTTCATTAAGTTATAAAAGTGTTAAAAAACACACCTCTAATTCTATAGAATGAGGACTAAGGGTCTGCGAGACCTGAGAGAGATACAGAATGAGTTGTTTTCTTAAAGCAACTGTAGCAAGGACACAGTTTTGTCCCAGCGTCACAAAATCCCACAATCACGAACATATTTACATAAAACCCACAAAACTAGTCATATAATTCACTTTTGTATTACAAAAACAACCAATAAAACATTGAGATTACAGATGATTGGCCAATCAGAATGGGGCTGTGTTAAAGGGATACTTCACCCAAAAACGAAAATTCTGCCACCTTCAAGTTGTTCCAAATCTGTATAAATTTATTTGTTCTGATGAACACAGAGAAAGATATTTGGAAGAATGCTTGTAACCAAACAGATCTTGCCCCCCATTGACTCCTAAGTAAGAAAAAATACTTTTCCTTTTTGTTTGTTCTGTTGAACACAAAAGAAGACATTTTGAAGAATGTCTCAGTTCTGGGGCACTTTTGACTACCATTGTTTTTTTTCCTACTATGGTAGTCAATTGGGGGCTAAATCTGTTTGGTTACAAGCATTCTTCCAAATATCTTTCTCTGTGTTTATCAGAACAAAGAAATGTAAACAGATTTGGAACACCTTGAAGGTGAGTAAATGATGACAGAATTTTCATTTTTGGGTGCAGTATCCCTTTAAATGTTTTGCCCAATCAGGGCGAGAGACTGTCACAGTGGTGCTGAATGGACAGCTCCATCACAGACCTGTCAAAGCATTTGAATCCAACACTATTCATGTCTTCATATGCGCAGTTGTACATAGAACTAAAAGGGAGAAGGTAATTTTTTTCCACAATTAAAAAAATTACACAGAATTGGGAATTGAATTATAGACTGTTTCAGCAACAACAACGTAAACAAACGTTATTTGGTCCAAACTTAACTTCCGGTAGACCTTCGCAAAGAATCAGTAACTGTTGAGTCATTTTAATGTAATTACATACAATTAATACACAATAAAATATCCATATAAATGAATATTAATATAAAGAATTTGCTGATGATGCACGTTCAAATTGTGTTAGTTCAAAGTGAATTTCACAATCATTTCTTCATGACCTATTTTCAGCAACTCTATAGAGCCGACTCTTCTGAGTTGATTTTATCGGTTATTTGTAGGTTTTCAAAATCCAGTACCAATATCTAGACAGACAGAAAGACAGGTGTCTAGAGATGATTCAGTCTATGTAAGAGTCTGTTTAACTGAAAGTTAGCAGTGCGCATCAGCTCACTATGAGAGAATCTGGCAACTGTTCAGTGGAAGAAAGAGTGAGAGAGAGACATAGAGTGATTAAGCAAGAGAGTGAGCAAGTGAGCAAGCGACAGATCAAGAAGGACTCAAAGAGTGAGCGAATGAGAAAGAGTGAGAGAGTGAGCATGCAAGAGAGAAGGTGCTTCATGAAAGAGAGTAAGAAAGAGAGACATAGAGTGATCAAGCAATAGAGTGAGTGAGTAAAGGTGCGAGTATACCTGACTTTCCGCATCCGCACAGCTTCCTGCGCATACTCAATCTCGGACACATGCGCAGTACAAATGAGTATGAATACTCCACCACACCGTCAGAGGGCAGCGCTGAGCTGCGTTATTCACAAGCCCACTGCAAATTAATGATAGAAGAAGTGCGGCTCCACCATTGCAGACGACAGATATTACAATTAGCCGCCCTGAACACATCTTTATACTCTCTTATTGCAGTAATTGGAATTACATAAATGCAGAAATTTTCGAATCTCCTCACACAAACGCTCGTTGAATTAGTTCTCCATTGTACTCAAACTCCTTGTTGTAGTGTTTTGGCTCCTCCGCTTCGGCGTGTTACTTTTGTGTCGGTCTTCTTCGACAACTGCACACCGCATACACGGCAATACCGTGTGTGTATTGCCACCTAGTGGGCTCTTAACATTTTGTCGCGCATGCGATGTTATACGCGTTTCGTCCGCGTGGTCTCAAAATTTGGGCTTCGCGCGGACGCTTCTGATGGTGAAAATTACGTCATACGGACGGACAGACTATACCTGCGGCTTAAGAAAGTGCGCGAGCAAGAGAATGAGAAAGCGAGAGAGCAAGAGAGATCGAAAGAGTGAGCGAAAAAGAAACCGTGAGCATGCAAGAAAGAAGGTGTTCAGAGGAAGGGAGAGTGAGTTAGAGAGACATAGAGTGATCAAGCACAAGAGCGATCAAGAGAGATCGAAAGCGTGAGCGAACAAGAAAGAATGAGAGAGTGAGCAAGCAAGAGAGAAGGTGAGGGGGCCAGCAAGCAAGAGAACAAGAGATGGCGAGCTGTGAGCAAGTAAGAGCGTGAGCGAGCATCTGATTGGGGTGTTAGATAACATGGGTCTGCAGTTCTCTGATGAATCATCGGTTCTGGTAACAGGACACTGCCGCAGGTCTCTCATCTGAGCTGAAGGAGTCTGCGCATCTTTTACAGACATCTGGTGAATTCAATAATAACAAAGAAACAAGTGCGAGGCATCCGAGGCACATTAAGGTTAGAGATGAGAGACCTGCAGCACATTACAGGAACAACAGTGTGCTCGCTAGGCATGGGCCGAATACCGGCGCCAGGGTATACCGTGGTTTGAAAAAGTAACGGTTTTAAAACCACTAAAAGTTTATGTTATACCGATCCAAAGGTATGAGCTGTTTTATGCTGAATTCCAACAGGTTCTGTGCTATATTTTGTTTATGCTTAATTAGTTGTTTGCTCATCTGCATTTAATTTATTTATGTATATATTTATGGATGAATGCATGTAAGTTTAATTACTGGAAATGCATTTAAAAGAAGACTAGAAAGGTGTGCCATGCTTTCAGAATGTTTTTGACATACTGCTCATGTTTACTACAGTGCCAAATATTTTGTGTTGCTTAAAAATCAAATCTACTGTGTTCAATGTTTTTTAATCACATTTTAAATCCGCAACCGAAATACCGTGAAACCGTGTTAGTTTGGCTTAAGGTTACCATACCCATGCCCATGCCTAGTGCTCGCACATGTCAGCTTTTTTTCTAGATTTTGTCTCCAAATGTTGACTTTAGTTTTCTTCTGAGCTGTTCTTTAGTATAAAAAGACTAACTAAATTCAACTGCATAATAAATCAAAAGCTCAGGATTTACAGCTTTAATACTGTACTGTATGCAAGTAAAGCACATTATGTAGTTAAAAATACGTTTTTCTTCTTTTTGGAAAGAAAGCAGAGAATTGTGTGAATAATGTACGTGTGCAAGGAGAGCAGCAGCACTTTTCTTTTGCTGGGTAAGCATTCCCTAACAAACTACAACAAAAGGGCAACTCTGAATGTTGCTGAGTGTGTCAAAACAAGAGCCCTCTCAAATGTACACCGTCTGATTTCACCATAAAAACACAGAGAGAGAGAGAGAGGATGGTAGAGAGACCTTTCCTCATTCATAACGCTATGAATGACTGATAATCAGACAACAGGCACACATACGGACACATGTACACAGCATCAAAGCTTTCTGCCTGAAGAGAAACAGATGCGGTTACTGTGACAGGAACACAATGACCCTGAACTCGTGCTAACCAAAGAACATGAGATGACGTTACTCTCTCATCATCTCACTCAAGTGTGTGTATGTTCATCTGTCTACCAGCTGATCACAGTTGATTTCTCTGTCTTGTCTTGTTTGCAGGCTTTTTTAACTGGACAACAAAACTAAACTAATGCATTTTATCACATCATTAACAAATAATATTGGCTGTCGGTGTAAATGATTAAGTGTTCGGTCTCTAATTTCAATCTTTAACCTTTAATTTCAAATTTAGATTTGTTAAAATTCAATCTATGTCAATGTAATTTCAATTGCAATTTTCAGTCCTTAATTTAACATGTTTTTGTATTTTTTCCTAAAATTAACATTTTATTTGAAAAAGTTTCGTTCACACCCTATAGAGATGACTGAAATAACATTTCGCTGCAGATTATGTACAGTATATAACTGTATATGTGCCAAATAAAAATCTTGAATAATATATGCATTACACTCTTTAATATGAACAGTTATTGTAATGTATAACTGCTGTTTCTGTTGTTCAAAGGACACTTACAGTACAACTAATATAACTATAATTTGTTTAAATAACATGACGATACTATATATTACAATATAATTAAATATAATAATATAATATAATTAAAAACCATAAAAATGGCTGGCTATACATGCATAGATACTTCAAGTAAAAGGATAACAAAAATATTTGCAGAATTGTTTTGCCATAAACCCTCTTAATAACGTCTCTTCTTAATAACATTAAAAGATCCAGCAGCTTTAAGTCCAAAACCATATGACAAATGATTGCAATAAACATGGTATGTTTCAATAAAGTGAATAATCAGCATTTTTACTCAACTTCCTGTCCTTTCAGTCTCTGAGGATAAAAGTAATTCAATAGTAATTCGATAGATTACTACAGTAAATAACTGAATCAGCTGACCATTCATTTCCGTTCAACAATTACAGTCAGCACAAAACACACTTCTTAAAGTCTTGAAAGTAGACAAAAAAGTTTGTGTTAAATGACTCACTGATCCCGGCGGAAGTGGAGGCGTTTCCTGAGCGTGGACACTCGCGGGTGACAGCCCAGTTTGACGGGTGAGGTGCATAACAACGTCCTGCCCTGAACCATGATGTATTAAACGTCAGCGCCCCTACACGCCGTACAAAGACTCCTCGCTACTAAACTCGCCTCTCCCACTTCTCCTCTATTCTCTTTCTCTCTCTCTCTTTACATGGCTTGTGTCCTGCGGTGACCTAGATCTTACATCTTTCTCTGTGTGTGCTGCACAACAGTACAGTTTGTTTCCTCACCTGAGGTGTGGAAGCAGTTCCACCATCACTGGAAACACACATATTACCCCCTGTGGCTCATTTTCTTAATCTAAGTTGCTTATAAAGATTCTTTCAAAATTGCCTTTTTTGTGTTGCACAGGAAAAAAAATGCATATTGGGTGATGATGAATTTTGGGTTACATGTTCCCTTCAAATCCAAAGCAATATGATTGTGTGCTGATGGTCAAACAAACATATGATCATAATCAAAAGAAGAGAAAAATCTTGTCTCACGAGTGAATAATCTAAAGTTGATCCAAGTGTGTGTAAATGAGTGCTGTGTTTCTACACCGTGATTCAGTCTGAACATTCATCACCTGTGACAAGCATTAGCTGTTCTTACGTCACAACATGAAACAGATTTAAAAATAAGTTCAGGAACCAGCTGAAATCAGGCTGCTGAGCGCGCAAAAATGATGTGCTAGCTGCTGCGCGCATACAAAACCGATCTTGGCAGGTATAAAGATGCACTAGCACCCAAACTAAAGCAAAATGTGTTTTTATGAAGGAGTCTGTAAAGATCTCCTTTACAGAAGAGTAAGTGCTAAAGATCAATTTCATACACGTCGTATTATGTCGTTAAAATGACTGTACTGACTCCCACATCAGTCCAAACCTGCATTCTTTTTTAGAGGAACACAAACAAAGTTATTTATAGGAAAATGTTTTTCAAACAAAACTGAGGTTGTCTTAAAAAACATAAACGTGCCATTAAATTTGTCAATCTGGCTCATTCACTGAAGCCAGGAATACAGGAACAGAACATTTATAGTGGACAGACTCAATTACCTTTCATTGTGGCGTCAACTTTGCTTTAAGCATGTAAAGTCAAAATGCACAAACAGTGATTGAACCATATTTTATAGAAGAAAAGAACGCAGTGTTCTGACGGGTCTGATTCAACATCACCAATAAACGGCTAATGCCCAGTGGAAAAAGACTTGTGTGATATTCCGGCCGAGGATCTGCGTGTTCTCTGGACCAGCTGAGGACAAGAACATTTGAGCACAGCTAAAAATCTGAGCTTTCAGATATTTTCACTAAAATACTTGCTTATAGGGATGCACCGAAACGAAAATTCTTGGCCGAAGCCGAACATGATGTGAAACACTTGGCCGAATAATACCGAACACCGAACATGTTTTTTTGCATTTCTTAAGCTATTTTTTTCATGCACAAACTGAATAGTCAAAATGTGCTTTTTATAATTTGTCTTGCATTTCAATACAATACAACTTAATATAAAATTGAGCAAAACAAAGTACATTTTTTTAACTGGACATTTTCGGTGGCCGAACATTCGGTGCATCCCTACTTGCTTAGCTGATTTTAACCTGTGCAGCATCTGGTTTAACAACAGAAATTCTGCTAAATGTTGTGTATTACGGGAAGGTCAAAAACACACTGACCTTTTTTTGTTTTTGTGCCACAAAAAGCAGAAGACAGAAAGTGAGATCTGTGGTCAGACTCTCAAAACCAATAAGCAGAGGTGTAAAGAGTACCTGAAAACCATACTTAAGTAAAAGTACAGATACCTTGCAGAGAAAATGACTCCATTACAAGTTACAAGTCACCAATTCCAAAACGACTTCAGTAAAAGTCTTCGAGTATCTGATTTTAACAGTACTTGAGTATTTTACTCATACTGAATGTAGGCTCAAAGCAGCACTAGTCCTCAACACTTAAGAGACACGTCAGTGAAAAACTAGAAACAGTTGATTTGTGAGGAGAGCAATCGCATTTATTTTCTTAAATCATAATAAGACTGAACACCTCAAAATTGCAACAAATCATGGTCGACACCATAACCTACGTCATTACAAACACCCAAGTCTCATTTAAACTCAAGTGCTCATAAGTAAGCCAACATTCTTCAAAAAGGTGTCTTCAATATAACAGATAAATAAAATAATGTTAAGTAAAATTAAAAAGTCAAATCCTTTTTGCACTGGACATGCTGGTTTGGGCCTCATCGCCAGCTGCAGTCATGTCCTCATTTCACATACACTGTTAGCCCTTACCTGCCATTTCTACAGTAATACATTGGCAACACTGTTGCCAGCTAGTTACTGTAGGTGTTTTACAGTAAACTACTGCAATGGCTGTTTGAAGATACAGATGTAAATAACAGATCAACACAATAAATCTGTCAAGATTTCACCAGAGGAGAATTAAAAACAAACATCAATAACATCTTCACATATTACAGACACCACTTTCACTTTATTTCTGTCATCTGTGTAAGATCTTATTGAGATTTAACTCTAGTTCATAGTGGTTCAATTATGTTTTAAGTCACCATTATGGCGATCAGTGTTTGCTTTGGTTGGACTCTTTGACTTTCTTGTAGCTTTAAAATGTACACTTATACAATAACACTGAAAGGGACTTTTAAAGATTTTTAAAGATTTATTAAGATATGTTTGGTAAAGTGATTACATGTTACAATGGATAGATCTCTGTCAGAAAATCTTTCTTTGCAATTGAGACACAGTTAGACACTTGACATTCTATCCTCATCAATGGTGACAAACAATCATGAATGAGTTTTGTACTATGTACCCAGCATGCATTGCAGCATGAAGCTGTTCAGTTGATTGTCACCATTGTTGAGATTCATACGTGGATTGTTCATTTCTCTGTGTCCGACTCATTCTATAGGTTAATATTTTGTCTATATAGTGTGAGAGCACTTTTGAAAATTGAAATACTATACATTCTTTTTACTGGTGTACATCACTTCATGGCAATAGTCCCACCACATGGTCAAATTTTGAGCAAACATGTTTAGAGCACATTTAGGAAGAGTTAGTTTTAAAAATAAGAGCTTTTGTAGATGTGTGACCTACAGTAACTAGCTGGCAACAGTGTTGCCAATATATTACTGTAGAATTAGCGGGTAAGGGCTAACCGTGTATAAACCGCCAGCGATTGACTTCTACCTGATACTGCACTCATATTCATATAAAGAAGCCATGTTGACAAGTTTTTGTAAGTTATGGTAAAATCCACAAGATTGTAGTACCTTCATTGCCCTGTAAATGGCAATATTAATTATAAGATAGGTGCCATGCAAAATGTAATGTGTAATTGCATTAGTCATTACAAATGTAGTGGAGTAAAGAGTACATATACTTGTTCAAAAATGTAGTTAAGTAGAGAGTAAAAGTTGCTAATATCTTTAATACTCAGTACAACTACAAAGTAGCCAAAAAGATACTTAAGTAAAGTAACTAAGTACATTTACTCCAATACTTTACACCACTGCCAATAAGCAGATGCAGAACTTCAACTGCCATGAACCATGAAAACAGAAACGTTTTAACCACGCATGCGAACTCATTCATATCATACAGACATCTTTTTAGCCTCTATGAGAAAGGCAACTCGTGGACTGTTTACCAACTATCTGTCGGATATCAAAGAAAAATGGCAATAAAGTTGGCAAGCTCAATGAAAATTCTTTCATCATTTACTCTGAACACAACAGGAAGATATTTGGAAGAATCTTAGCAATTTTCAGTTCTGGAGCATCATTGGCTATAGTAGGAAAAATTTAAGTAGTAGTCAATGGTGCCCCAGAACTGTTGGTTTTCCTGCATTCTTCAAAATATCTTGTTTTGTGTTCAACAGAACAAAAAATACAATATTTTTTTCTACTATGGTAGTCAATGATTAGATGAGAACTCAACAGTGTTACAAGCTGAGCTCAGATTCGTCAAGTCTGCATTCACAAGCCAAAATGATTGAAGATTTCAATATGAACTCTCGTCAAATTGACAAAATCCAGGTTATTTACCGATACAATCTACATTGTAACTGCCTGGCCAACTGGGCTATCAGTGCCCTGACCACCAACATCCCCCTAGTGGTCACAGGAGAGAAGTGCAGTAAGATGCCACTAATGATGGACACAGAACGCCGGACCAAGAAAATATATTGAGATTAAGTCTAATAAATAAGCTGTATTTTTAACATACAAAATAGTGACAAACCAATAAAACCAACACACAGACACGTGTGTAGTAGTGTACCTGTCCTCGCGGGTGTTGGGACTCAAGTAGCGTGTGGATTCCTCCTCATGACTGCTCTGCAGGCTGCTCTGCTGACTGCTGTAAAACAGAGTGCAAGATCTGAATCAGAACAACAGAAATACACACACAGATCTGATGTTCTCACACCAGACAATCAGATACAGACAGTGTGGTTTAGACGCATACTAACATGTTTTAATGTCGGCACAGGCTGTAAAGGAAAACCTTGGTACACCACAGCTTCAAAATATTTTTTATCTTCCTACATTGGTGACATTTTAAGTCTTCTCACGGCCTGATAAGGAGTTAAGATGCTCAAAACATCACCACTGAGCTCCACTGACCATGGTTGTCATCTATGTGTGCATTTTTTCGTTTGTTGAATAATTACAGCAAGAGAAAATGTTGTTTTAAAGTTCATGTCTGACAGCCGCTCAAGACACAGATTGAAAAAACTAGTTACACATTTACACAATGAAATGAAACCAGATCTCAATATGATACACTGCCATATATTGAAACTTCTCCACTAGAGGGGAGCGAGCGAGTGTGCCATTTAGAATGAACGTTAACTATAAAACAATACATTTAAAGCTAAACATGATGTTAGACATCAGATCTTGACAAAGACTCGTCGGTAGAAGAGATATTGTATCTCGCCAGGACTTCTTCTGGATAAATCAATAAAAAAATAATAAAAAAAGACCTTTACTGCCCCCTGGTAAAAAAAGCAAGGTGTGCTACTGCCACTTCCTTGAGAAAATACATCACACACATTTAACCACAAAAGGTGGTTACATATCATTCAAGATGTAAAATTAAGTTCCAAACAGAGATGTACTGCATGCATTTTTTTCCCTAATCCATTAAAATAAAAATCCAGCTAGCTACAGTAGTGAACATTTAAGAAGTCTCTAGACGAACTTCTGTCTGCCTTCCTGGCAGAAGCAGGCGCCCGTATGTTCTTCCCTTCAATCTATAAATGTCACAGCTTCACTCCTTCCAGAGTAAACCGAACACACACACAAAGGCATCTCCTATGCCTAATGTACCACAGCACGCTCACACGCCGAAGACACAACTGAAATGATGCATTAATCATGACAGACAGTGAAAATGGATGAGATGCAGACATCAGGCAGTGATGGAGTCAGGGTTGGTTTCTAGGACAGGGTGGACGTGCTCATACAGACCTGCTTTCACTGCCATGCTCTTTTTTGTCGCCTCCCCGCAGCCACTTGCGCAGGAGGAAGCGTCTGCGTTGGGGAGAGGTGCTGGGGGTGGAACAGCTGGACCACGCCGCATCTTCGTCGCTGGATGGTGTGATCTCAATGGACGGAAGCTGCAGGTACTCCTTGGAGCCGGATCGCTGAAGCTGTTCCTTCTCGCTCATGACATTCTTCATACGTCGCATTTTAAAGCGCTTGCGCCGCAAAGACGGGCTGAGAGAGCTGGACAGTGCTGGATTCCCCTCCAACCCATTGCAATCTCCATCTCCCGGACCATGGATCTGCAGCGCGGGCAGCTGCAGGGTCTCCGACATGGTTCTGCTTCTGCTCAGTCTCGCATGAGTCCGGAATCAAACCCAGGTACGGATCAGAGACAGCAGGGAACTTAGTGAGTCCACAGCCAGGTTGGGCAGAGTTCAGCGCTTTCTGTGAGATGGGTCGGCGGACTCGGCGCTGACATGTTTGGTCAAATAGGTTTACCTCAAATACACTCCTTCCAGAACAACCCCCTAGAGGTCACAGGAAGGTCAAACGGTGTGCTTAGGGAACAAATCCAACATGCACACAAACATTTACAGTACAGGGAGGGCTTTATGTCATAAAACAAAAAGTAACTCAAAAACAAACCAGACCAAAAAAAGGCACATTCATTTCCTGCTCTGCTCTGGAGTTTTAGTGTAAACCCCTTCGATAATGAGGCCCAAAATGTGCTCATGCAACGTTTTAATGCTACTTTTAATGCAAACCAATTGCAAAACAAACAAATATGAAAGTAGCATTATTTATTATTTGTGTCTTCTACAGTCAGTTTCTCTTTTAGGCCAACTTTTGTAATTAAGGAGCAATAGTTTGAAGACAATCTTGTTGAGCGTTACAGTTAAGTAAACTGTTGATGCAATCCTGATTTGTGTACTTGTCTTGCATAGTATCTTTCCCAACAAGTGATCAATGCTGCACATTTCACCACATCAGAAAGGCACAAGCCTATTGCACATTTAATTAGGGTCACAACGTGAACACGAATCAGGCAAAATCCTTAAAATACTTCAGAGCCAGCAGTGCATGCCAATGCTTTGTGTACTTCAGGCGTCTGTGAGAAAGTCGGGCATAAACATGTAAACGTGTTACAGGAGGAAGCCGCAGCCCACTGAGAGCAGACACATGCTCACAGGATGCCCATCTGCCTGCTCAACACATCACACCTGCCAAATACTGCCAAGGTCGCTCGCTCCTGCCACCACTCCACTCAAGATTATTACTTTTTTATATTAAGGTTTTGACATGCTTGTCTATTGCTATAAATACCAAATGCAGCCGTTGAATGCAATCTGCCTATTATTAACAAAACAAACCTTAAGGTACCCAGGCAAGGGCTCTGAAATGCATGCATGAGTGCATGGATACACGGGCACGTGCGCACACACAGGCACGCACGCACGCGCCCAAAGTACACAGACTACCAACTGTAGTCTGACCTGTAACTTCCTGTAAGAATGTGTGGTTCTAAAATGAGGTCAACTTTCGCTTTCTTTCTTTTAACAAAAAAATTAATAAAAGTACATTGGAAGTAAATTTGAAATGCAGTAACGTTACGTGTACGTGTTTGTCAGTCAGTGACAATGAAATAAATAGCATTGTATGACTGCAAAAAACAAAACTGTAATGTCATTCTGCAACATGCAACTACATGACATTTAAAAAAAGCAATACATTATTAAAAACAAAAAAAGAACAAATGCTCTTTTTTAATTGTGTTAAATTGGTTTATAGCCGTGTGTGTGCACGAACGCTAGGCTTTAAAAGTAGGTAAAGTACGCGAAAGAATCCTACCTTTAGTGCATCCCGAATAAAGAGAAGTCGTTTTAAAATGCAGTCGTTGTCTTCATGTTTGTAACGGGTGGAGTGAATGAGGTACAGACAGGTCAGCGTTAATTCCGTCACTGATCCGTTATTATCATCTTCAAGTTTCCTTTCCCCGGACGAGTCCAATACGACGAAAGGGGTTGATTGATTGTGCGCAAAAGAAAGACCCCGAATGCAGTTTCAAGGCAGGACAAAAAATATTTTAAAAAATATTTATTTATAAAAACCTTAAAAGTATTTGTGATGATACTAAAGTATCTGTGTGCGTAAACGAAAGCGTTTTATCCACGCAGGTGGACGCTGCGCATCACCCCCATTTCTGCGTTTGAGACGCTTCGTCTCTTTAAAATATCCACTGTATGTAAAGCTGACATACTCGTTCGGGATGAACTATGATCGATCTTTAACGTTACAACATAGACAGTTTGTCATCTGTAAACACCAACCAGAAGGTAGAACTATGAAAATAACACGAGCAGGACAAACTTATCAAAAACGAATTTTATAACTGAGGTAAAATTACGGCTAGCATATAAGGTAAATCACGCGCCACTTAGACGGCTGTTTTAAGCGCACCACAAAATAATTTCGTTTTCATGGATTATAATGGTAAAGTTTGGCTATATCCTTGAGGGAAGCGCTCGAGCTCAAACCCTATCTGTACACAGCAGGACAAATTCGGTGAATTAGACGATAAAGAGAATGGTGTAGGAAGATTTTGAGATGATTGGCATGACCGCACGATCAAGCTCCTCCCAAATTTACATCAAAGGACTTTTAATTCAAAGTGTAAAATCAAAATGTTTGACCCACGCTCGTGTAAACGAAAAATATCGTCGTCAGACAATTTATGATCAAAATAACACTGTACATTAAATTTCGAAACTACAACAAATATGAGTGAACAAATTTGCTCACACAATTAAATAGAGGGTATGCATTGACGTCACTTTCCCACGTGAACAAGTCAGACATGCTCCCCTGGGTGGCAAAACACCCAGCAAAATGGCTGAGGAGAAAAGGAGAAACAAAGAAACGGGGACTAAAATACGCAATTATTTGGTGAAATTACAAGCAGCTGGACTCGACGGTGATGCTTACGACTTCCCTACGACTTACAAAGGAATCACGTGTTCCTGGACACTGAAATGGTGCGCGGAATAGCGTTTCCTGATATTAAGCATTCATTCTGCTGAGTGTTTTGCCACCCACGGGGCCGTGCTCACGTGGTGATCAAGTGGTAAAGTGACGACACGTCCTTACCCTCTCTATATGATATATGATAAAGGTTTGGCACGTCATCATTTATGAGCACAAACCCAAAAACACCAGTTAATCTAACTTCATTTCCCAGTTTGTTAATATATCCTGCATTTCATTATGTTGGCTACTCTGTTATGATCTGATTCTTGACATGTTTTTAGCACGGCAATATTTTATATCATGAGCTTAGTAATTTGCTTCAAAGTGTTAACTTTGGGAAATTTAAGGCACATCATACGTTGGTTTTATTTAGCAGATGGCTGTTCATTATAACAGATGAGGTTTTCCCACACTACAGCATTGCGTACTTTCCAGATGTCATTATTAAATAGTGAAGAGTGAAAGTATGTGCCAGCCAGATTGTGAATGAGACTGCTGCTCCATTCAACATCACTGAGGGGATATCAGCTGAGGCCGACTAAGAACACCGGAATCATGTGATATCAATTTGTGATTAACACCTTTGGCCATCTGCACTCACACCCTCTCTTCTGTGAAGAAAACACTTCTCGTTTCTGAGTGTAAACGAAACACAAAACTGGAACTGCTTCTTTGAGCCCACATCTAGACTGAGTATACTTCAGCAACACTGGCTTTGTCATCCGCCCGGTTGTTGAAACACAAAAGGACATAAACTGCATTTTTATGCTTGCCCACTGGTTTTGAAGGTTATATAAGGTCTTACATAAAACAATGTCCAAGTGCAGATGAAGTGGGTGTGGATTCATTCAATAGAGCGAACGGTTTGCTTACAGAATCTTCCATAACTACTGCAAATGATAAAAAAACCCAATGAAAAACAACATGTTCAGAGTAATGAAGCAGAAAAATGCCTTACGTATGTTTCAAATTGTGGCGTATAAATTAAAAGAAATGAATACATAAATTCCACCATTCAACATCAATCAAATTATTAATAAATCTAAAAATGGGAACACACTAAATGCAGCATTGGAATTAAGAAGGATCAGGTTTTGGAATAAATATGGAGATAAAGACTAAACACAACAACTGAGAACCTCCATAACTTTCATTTCCCAGGGCTCAGATTAAGAATTGGAGAAGTGATTTCAAAAGCCACTTTCACACAGATGAAAGACCCGCCAAATCAACCGTTTAGCTAACAAACTTTTTTAGAAAGTTCAACGGTTTAATTTTTTTTTTACAATTTACTCCTAAACTAATTTGAGGGCGACAGAACGCACACATGCAACGTCATGTGGCCTTTTAAACTCACTACAATAAAACCTGAGACCTTACAAAAGGGTAAAATGATGCCTGGAGGTATGTCTGAGTGCCCTTGAGTAAATCAAAAGAGACTCTTTACAAGTAAAGAGTGCCGGTCACCACATCCAGAAGAATCAAACACTGACAAAAAAACCCATAACTTATCATAACATAAATAAAAACTACAAAAACCTCACAACATTAAAATCTGCTTCGAAACAATGCAACATTGTAAAAAGCACTATATAAATAAATAAACTTTCTTCTATGGCGTGAAGAAAAAGATGAAAACTCTAATACGGTAAATGCTCCTGACAGCATGTGCATTGGATGAGAAGTCACTGCCGGTTCACATGTCATATCTTGTTGTGCACATGTCAGTCACCGTGTCATTATGTCATGAATGTGCCAGACTATGAAAATTGTAGTTAGACACGTTTCCACAGGTTTTAATAATATGTCTTACCTAGAGGGAGATTCCATTACAACAACTCAAAACATAGCCATCCACAATTTATTTTGATTTTGAAGAAATATATTTGCACGTCCTGCAAATACCTGCCTACGTATTCTGATCTATAATGACTGGTTCACCAATTTTTGTAACTCTGAATGTCAACCTCGCAACCGAGCTCTGTTCATGTAAAATATATATTCCTCAGCTCAATGTTACCATGACAACTATTCTCAAAATCGTTGGGATTTCTTTGGGAACTTAAAAAATGGTTTAAGCGTTGGGAGTTTGTAGTCATATGGATGAAATAAGATTAGGATCAAGAATAAAAAGAATGGATTAATATGCACCCAAAACTATATCCCAGATGACCTACAGTAAATAACATCCACATGCAAGGGTTTTTCAGCATTAAAAGTAAAAGTAACTTTTAATGAAAATGTATACGATACAGCACGTTCACAATCTTCCAAAATGTCATTTGTTTGAAGTTTTTCTAAATGAGCCAAGAAGAATAAAAGACAACATAGACAAATCATTAACTTGACTGTCCCTTCCACCTTAAGCTAAATTTTGTGTGTCTTTTGTGTGTATAGACCTTTTTTGTTTAGGTTAAATACAACATTAACTGTTGTGTACACATAATCACATAAAACATCTTATCTATATGTATATGAAATTAATTTTAGAACCTTTAAAAAAAAATTGTAGCTAAGGTTAAATGATGCTAGCCCCTGTTCGCTGCCACAATGCTAGGGGGTTGCTAAGGTGTTGCTATGTGGTTGCAAAAGTATTCTGACTATTATTCTCGCCATGCAAAACAAGCCTGATTGTGGAGAAAAGTAAAGGCTCAAGATTAATACCTAGGGCTACCAATTCTGAATATAAACTAAGGCTAAAGAACTAGGTAAACTAATCAGCATGGATACAGGAGCATCCCTGTCCATGACAGCTGGACTGTCTCAGACTGCTGAGATGTGAACACAATGACCTCAGTGGGAGGCCAGACGTTAGCTCACCATTCAGGGACGTAAACATGTGATCTGATGCATATGGTATAAAAAGCTACCAGAGGGTTTGAAATGTGTCTGCCCAGCATTATTCTGAATAACGCACCAACAGCCAAAGGGTAACAGGAAACGATAAACTCCATCAGAAATATGATGCTTTTACGGATACAATACTGTACACCGCAAGGCATTGGATGGACCCCTGGCAATGACTAAAAAAGAACACTATCTTCTCCCTCCACAGACTGGTAAACACGCTGCTGATTCTGTCAGGATCAGACCCAAGCTTTCGTTCAAAATATTCACTACATTAGAAATGTGTCTGACTTTTTACGTGTTACAAATTTGGTTACAGATTGAATGCACTCCAAAGCAGTGGAGGAATTGTTACATCACTTTTGTGATTCATGATGAAGTCATGCCCAACACATGCACAGAAAACTGAAAAGAAAACATGCACACCAACATCAAACAAAAAGGTTCGCATGCATTAACAAAGCAGCTCATGCACAACATTTTGGATAAAAAAATGTGTTACTGTTACCTGACCCCAAATCATGTGAAACAACAGCCAATGTGTCCGATACAAGGCAGCCTTTGCTTTTCTGTCCACATCATGAGAGAAACAAAGCTCTGAGAGGTCGCAGCCGAACCACACTGAGCCCACACGCGCTGGCACGCAGAGAAAAGAAATGTTGCAGCGCTTATTCATGAGGCATTGAGCACACGTCACATGACGCTCGGTCTGCTGCACACGCTCTCTCCCTCTCCAGGTATCCCATTCCACCCTAATCTAACTTGTCTCTCACAAAACACCATTCCTTTTGCTGATCTGGCTAAATCTCCATCATCTGGTCGCAAAGCAGCCTTGCTGGAAGTTGACAGACATCTGGAACTCAGAGTTCTGCGGTTTTGCAAGAGCACTGTAAGAACTCTTTCAAAAAGGGAAACAAACCTCCAGTGAACGAACACTCGGTCTCGGTCAGAGGCAGCGTGGCGATAAATTCACGTTACAGAAGCATTCTGTATAACTGCTGATGTCCAAAATCGTATAAAAAAAATATTCTTCACGCGCCCTCATAGTTTGGGCTGGAACTGGCTCATTTTTGTGATGTGGGTGGTTTGACTCTTCAGGGCGAGACAGAAATAAATCAGCACCATTTGAAAGTTTCAAGTATCTGGGGAATTGACATTTTCTGCCAAGCCTTTTTATTGTAGATGTGTTGAGTGAGAGCCCTCAAACAGATGTATCGAGAACACAGCATTAGGATGCAGCTCACACACCATCAGTGTTGAAAATAAAAATCCCTGATCTCAAAAATCTCCCAGCTCTCAACAAAACACAACAGCAAGATCGAGATTCTGTTTTTCTTTAAAGAAATATCTCAGCCACAAAATGTATATCGCATCATTCACTTTCCTTTATTTTCTTCCAAGCATGATTTTTACGTTTTTCATGGAACACAAAGGTAGTTTCTTTCGACGCCTCCACCCCCTATGATGCGCAAAAATAACAAAAAAACCAACGTAAAAGTATGTTCAATGTAAATGTACACAAACTCATATAAACACATGGAGGAAACAAAGTCATAACTCATAAGGCTCTGGAACAACATGAAAGCAACTGACGGGGGACAAAATTATTTTACACAAAATCAATGTGTTCTATGCTATATAGCTATTTTAGAACCAAAAGTAGTAATTTGCTTTCTTTCCTTATTATTAAATGCGTTCCTTACAATAAATGACTTACAGCACTACAACTCTTTGAAAGCCAACCCCTCTCTTTAACTACATTTCGATTTGAACCCTATACTAAAACACCATTTACTTTGCAATATATTATGACTTTTCGTTCTCAGGTTTAGAACGAGTTTTACTTACACTGTGCATCACCAAGAAGAGAAAAGTGTGGAGATGGCACTGCTAAGATGAAGTCATACTCTGAGACCTGAGAACATTAACTCAAAGAGGATTTTTTTCTGAAAACTTATTTTGGTTCAAAGGAGGATTCAGCCTATTTCCATCAAAGGAAAATATGACCTTATATTGTATATAAGAGATATTCTGATTACATGTCGACTTTGAGACCCACGAGTCGAGCACCACTTTGTACTGGAATGTGGTTCAGTAAAAAACTATTCATTCTTTGAAACGTTACCTTTAATTTAATGTTCTCCTCAGATGTCTTCTAGCAAGTTTGCTGGTTGACATTTCCATTGTGTTAAAGAGAAACTTTTAGATTTTAAGCAACCTGTTTGACCTTATTACCAACATTAGCATATTTCCATAAACAGAAGCCCACACAATGTTTCTTCAGCTGTACAGAGGGCGGACAAACCGGCCTCTGTCCCCAGTTCTCTTCTCATGGAGGCGATTTAAACTTCTGGCAAAAAATGCAGTTGGCAGGTAATTAAATAAGTATTTATTATGCACAAAAAGAGAAGCATCTCATTAAAGCATCACATAGTGTAGAAACTTCACAGTGGGTAGTAATCTCTCGGTTTCCTTCTCTCTTTGTCCCTCCCTGATTGGGGGAAAATAATAGGTTTGTCACACAACCTCTGCCGGGCAATTTTTACCAACATACACAGAAATAGATCAGTCCAATATAAAAACAGAAAACTATAGAAAAAGTTAAAAGAGCAGTCCATGACTCACGTGCTATATTTTTCATTTAAGAAGCTTGGAAAGAAACTTTAGGAAACTGAGCGCATAAACTTTTATGTCTTTTGCCCACCATCTTGCCGTGACAATTTAGCATTGAATACCTGCTGAGAGCATGGCATTATAACCCAGAGTTAAAACCGATGTTGATGCCTTTAAAATAAGGAGTGTGATGCATTGCTTAATCCAAGGTTAAAGAAATATTTAACCTGGGGATGTGAAAGGCCCATTTATAAGAGAGAAATGTGAAAATAAATACATGTTGTGGTCCAATGCCTCTGACCTAGCCCAGTGAAAAGCAGAATGCATCCAAGGCTCTGAAAAGCCACAGGGACTCACCCGAGGTCTTAAACTATATTGGATAAGACAGCATAATTGAATACATTAAACTCTCGAGGGGTGATCTGTCTAGAGCTTCCACCATCTTAAAATACTGTGAAACTGAAATGTGAAATTCAAAGTCAGGCACCGGCGGCATAAAGACCAATGTGTGCGATGGCGCTTTACCTTTGGTCACATTTAATGAACTGAAAACGAGAAAATGGCACATCACAGTGGGACGATTTTCTGCCCAGCTCAGACACGACACCAATGTATGTGCACAGCAGGAGAAAATCAGTGAGTAGAGACTCAAAGAGAGAGGATTAAAAAAATTAACTAATCAAAGATGATGTAGTCTATATTGTTGAGAAACATCACAGACCTGCACTCTATGCATACAAGGGTCTATGGAATACTTGATTGTGATTGGTCAATTGTGACATCAATGAAAAATAATCAAATCATTGATATCAAATCAATCAATTTAATGTCTTGTACTGATGACTTGAATGAGGTGAATTACAGAAGTTGTTCCTGAAGCTCAATTGGTAAATCAATGCATAAGGTCTTTTTGTTCAATCCCCATGGAACACTTTTGGATAAAAGTATCTGGAAAATGCATAAACGTATGCACAGAAATCTGCGGCTGATGTGAGAATGCATCAAGCTGTGTTCAAATAACACTGAATGTATGGGAATGTTACGAAACATTGTGAGGACAATCATAAAAAAGCTTTGCCTAAAACTCATCCACCCACTCAGCATTGTTCATGCAAGTTTTTACAATGACCTTATTTGGGTTTCGTGTGTAGTTTTAGTTCTGTCTAAGTTGCTTGCCAGATTTTTTGTTTGCATGCAAAACAATAAAATATGCCTATTTCTATAGCCTTCCATAATTAAATATTAGACAATAGTTTAGCTGTACACTAAAAAAACATAGGTTATTTTTAACACAGTCTTGAGTCAAAAAGGGACGAACCCAGCATAGGTTAATTCACAACCCAACAGTTATAAGGGGTTTGTCCCTTTTTGGCACAACATTGGGTTAAATATAACCCAGCATTTTTTAGAGTGCATTGACAAAACTTGCATGTATCAGTGCTGCCCTCTGGTGATTGTAAGCCGACCAGGCCCGTTAATGAAAGCTAAATAACCAAAAAACTGTTTCCAGCAACAAACTGCCATGAAAAAAAAGTTCTCTCTTCACGCTGATTTTTTTCTATCTATCACTATGCTGAAGGAATAAAGGCATCAAACATCACAGGCAAAGCAAAGAATTTATGGCGCGTGAGAGGCTGCTGTCCAAGGTGCTGATTGCTCTCTTATCTGTGTGGCAGTAAGGCTGAAGGTCCTCTGGCAGGGGTGAGCTTCTCAAGGCTCTCCGCTAAATCTGACTCACAAAGGCTTATCAAGGACACATTTCTGAAAGTCTGTGATAAGGACAATCAACGTGACGAAGCGGCTTGATCTCAGATTTTCCATCTTTGTGCGGTATGAAACGTAATCAGTCAGCTACATGCAACAAGAAGCCATTAAAATATGACAAATGGCCTAGAATAGTTCTAGAAACACAACACAGTTCATGTTCCTATTCCTTTCTATTAAAAACATTCAAAAGATGAGGATACTTTATAAATATTTGCACATATGGAGTTGCTTTGTGATGCTTTGATGGGACCAATCACAACACTGGAGTATATATATATATATATATATATATATATATATTGTCNATATATATATATATATATATATAAATGAAATATATAAAACATAATTAACATATATAACATATATAAACGTAAAAACTACTCTAACGAACATTTAACCAGAACTGGCTAAAACCACACGAACAGCCCCCCAAAATGGGACATGAGAAGTGTTTACAACCAACCTTTCCTAGAGCACAAAATATTCTCATTGTTATCAGGTCTGGCTCCATGATGCATTTATTATTTTCCAAAGCCAGTATAACTTTACTGCGAAGGATTTAATGCACAAGCTGCAAAATATGATATTGCTCCATTGCACTGCTACAATCTGTCTATACTCCAGGATCACATGTCTAATTTTGTCAGGACGTGTTGGGTGTCTCATAGAGGTCACAGGTAATGGACAAACAATCAATAATGTGCATAAGACTGTAATGGCCCGCATTGCGCAATGAGATCCAGAATGAGGCTTTGGAAATAATGATCCATTTTACTGTGTGTTGTTTATGCAGTTCAGTCACAAAGGATGACAATGTCATCTTCGCCCAAAGTGGTTAGATTTTGCTAGGTGGATTTAAGTCAAATGGCTCTACTCTCTACCCAAGACTGATATTCTATACCTGAACTGGGACCCTCTTCCAATGTAAATTAATTTTAGTTTACTGTATCCTCTGCTGAGTGAAACAACACATAGAAAAGCACATAATAGCGTACATCTTTTCAAGAAACCACAATTACCGTTTCATTCTGTAACACAAAAATGCATTAAATTTGACTTATATGAACAATATGCACAATAATAACCGCAATAATAATATGCAAGTCAACATATCAACACAAGATTATCCACGGACAATATGATCAAGCCCCGAACAGAGGGCAAACCAGGCATGGAATCGGTACATTCAGAAGGTCTTGTCATGATGTAACAGCATCAAAATAGAGATTCTCTGGAGAAAAGCCAAGAAAATGTCCTTTAGAGCCTCAGATAGAACGTCACGCTTTAACCGAACAATGTTGTCCTTGAGTTTCTGGCAATCTCAAAATCAAAGGTTACAGCATCTAAATGAGCTGCAAAACTACACACAATTTCCAAGTAAATCAATCGTATGATTTGGCAACGCCTCTGACCTACAGGTCACTTTAACTATGTGCAAACTCTACTGACTGTTCAGATTATAATGAAGAACTTCACTATAGATATCCTCCACTGTATCTTTTCCCGCATAACCTCCATCAGTCTTCACTGCACTAGTACATAGTCAGCAGCGTGAACATGATTTATATGGCAGGGTACAGTACAAGGGCAAAAAGTGGCACTAAGCCATTTAACTACAATTCCAGCTGCTTTGAGCATGTAGTCAACATAAAATTGCATTTAAAACCAAATTTACTTCAATGGCATAATGTATTTCAAAGTAAAACAAACCATTCAATTAAAAATGTGTCGGGTAAGGCATAATTTTATACTTTGAAATTACATTATAACATTGACATTAAAACAACAAGCATTATACAAAAACACAATAAATGTGGTTAATTATGATGTCATGTTGAGCTTAATCTTATTTCACTTTGAAAATCCATCTAAATGACATAATAACCTGCTTCAATCTTAAACATATCAATCAAACACACTTTAAATGGGTCATAAACGTTAACAAAGCATCAAGTCATTCAGACCATCGCAGCATCCACGCATGTCCATACAGTCGTAGTGAAGGTCAATCTGATACAACAGCAGATGGGCTCATTTCAGACAGATCTGATGTCCACGTCTCCTTCTGAAAACACTGCAGCTTCCATTCTCTATGCAGTGCCCTGTATATCTACTGCTCAGTGTTCAATCCATCGCTTCACCTGCTGGTCCTGAAACTATCACATATATGTTCCCTTTGGTGGCCATGCAATCTGTTCTCATACTGAGAGGTCATCCTAGAGCCCAAACTAGACTGAGAAATATGTGCTTACCACATGTTTATTTACAGATCTACTAAAAGCATTTAATTAAATAGCCGGCTAATGAGGTTTTGGAAGTCCTCTGGTGCATTTGCTATAATTGCTCGCAATCTAATTTCAGCAGATTGCTTTTGCTCTTCTGCAAGCACACAATGTTTGGACGCCCCGCAGATTTAATAAAGAAGCGCAGACTGAAATGACTAGATGACATGCAATATCAATTTGGAAAGCTTTATTCTTTTTCATTTTCCTCTTTGATGCTGAAATTAAATGTGAAGGGTGTGAGAAATGGCTTGTGTTTGAGGATGTTTAACCAAAAGTCTTTGAAGTTTGTAATTTCAGACAAATGAGTGGATGAAATTTCCCATGGTGATGCGCAAGCTGTCAAATGATTGATGTCAAAGATGTTAAACAAGAGACCGTTTAACCAATTATATCAATTTCATCAGCTAAACCAAGGCTTCACTAAGATCACCCGAATTCAACGCGTCGCTTACCTCTGATGTTTCCGTGAACTGAACGGGGAGAAGGAGCTTTTGGTCCGCCGCGAGGAGATGCTCCGGGACGGGCTGCCGTCTTCCACCTCCTCCACGTTTAACCGCGGTATGATCTGTCCGCCTACGGTACACGCCATTTCCCGCGATTGTGTATGTCTCTCTCTATCGTCCCGTGAGAACTGAGAAGTTCAGCTGTGGACTCGATGAGAACGGGGAGTGCTGTCTGTGGGTCTGGACATGGGCTGGACTGCGGGGGTTGAGACACAATAAGTTAAGAGGTGAAACGACTCTAGATATTTCGTGATATAGTCGTGACTCCTTAAATTACCTAAAAAAAACCATGGTCGATTATAACAACATGACACGTCTTATTCTAATAGAAAATAATCGTTTCTATGCATTACTACTTACCATACTCAACACTGTCCCATAATTCTTTTGATGCTCTTGGAGTTTCATCTTTTTGGCTGTAATCGTTTTCACTCTTTTAATAACTCTTGGAGCACTCCTTAGGAAATGACATACGTTTTATTAAAGTCTTTAATGGTTACAGTTAATGTTTTATGGTTACTATAAGGTAAACATGTGGTTGCTATGGTTTTACTAGAAATATCACAAACCACGGCAGATTTTCGTAAAGCACTACAAGTGTCAATGTAAACAGCGAATATATTTATTTTTTGTTTAGATGGCAGTATCACGTCAAGATAACATAAATTGTTAACTGAGTGAATGTTAAAGAACCAATGTAGATTTGATACCTGTTTAACGGATGAAAAACAATCTCATATAAGTCAGGTGTCTGGGAGTGCTCTTCGAGTCTCGCCATATTTGTGTTCTCCTCAATTATTTATTGTTTAAACGGGACATTGGCTTGACTAAATTCAGTCAAAACGTTGAAGGTTTCTCTAAATTCAGTATTGTTTTTTTCCATAAGTGATGTGTGTAAAAAACGTCCTCAACGGGAACCCACAACTCGCAACTCTGGGGGACTTTTAATTTGTAAACATACAACTATAAAAAGCGGTTCTTATGCAATTTGCAAACTCTGTTTATATATATATATTTCATTTATGATTCCCTTGTTGATTTCTGTTGTGCCTGGACCATAAGTGAAATAGTTTTAGTTTCAAAAGTCTATATAAATTGTTTAAACGTTTTATAGTATCACTTCAAAGATGATTGCGCCTCAGTTTTGTTTCTCACTTTATCAAGTCGCTTTAAAAAAGCATCTGCTAAATAATGTAAATGTAGTCTTTTTCTCGGCATACAGTAGTTTTCTCGGCTAGTTTCATTATGACTTTAAAGTCACCATGAAATCAAACGGGACATTTCTAAGTGTTTTACACAGAGTTGCAGTGATTATTTAAATGATTTATGAGTGCACACCATTATTTTTTCAAATTGTAATCTTTAATCAAAAACATCAAGCTCCTCTCTCCCTCTCAACAACAACTCTTCACCACATGACGTCAGCAACAAAAAAGAGGTAGGACTATACTGACTGCCCAATGGCCAGGCATTTTTAGCCCTCCTCTCCAGGCCCAACTTACAACAAACCAATCACAAAGGGAAGGGCAACATTAAGCCCCGCCCTACATTTTTTTCTAATTTCAGAAGCCGTTTCACTCGGATATACGTCACGATACGGAAAAGAAGTCAGTCGCAACTTCCGTCTCATGGTGACTTTAACAATAGCACTTTCTGTTCTATCATATCCATTCTTAAAAACATATAGGCTATATACCAGCTAAGTATACTGCGTTTTAGCAAATTGTGCTCAGTTTCTGAGACACTTGTCCATTTTGTCTTTGGCTGTCGTGATTGCATCTATTGTTCCTCATTTTGCAAGTGGCTTTAGATAAAAGCGTCTGCTATGATGTAAATGATTCCGAAGCAGTAAACTGTAAGTGCAGACATTGGCCGGTAGAGGGCACCGTTGCACTGAGACTGACACCACTTCGTGAGATGATCATCCTGTAACAAGTGATAAAATAAAGACGGCGCAGAAAGATTAAATATTTCGTCAAAGTATCTCTGAACCGAATAGGTAAAAAAGTTATCGATTGAAAAATGGATTACATATTTCTTTTGTTTTGCAGATCTGGGTCAGTCTTCTGTATGCCTAAGCTTTGCTCACGAGCTCTGCGTCAATCATTTGTTAGACTGCATACTGAAGAAACATGCCTGAATCACAATGAGAGTGAGAGAGAAATTACATCACAATGGGAGGATTAAGGAATGAACAATTAACTCTTTTTTTTTTATTCTTAGCTCATCAGACGCTTGAGAATTTCAGAAGCTTAAGCAAAACTTGCTTTGTAGAGAACATAAATCTTGGATGGAAATATGAATGTCATCATGTAAGAAAGGCAGTTTCCTGCTGCACTTGGCAATTGCCCTATTTGTATTAAACCCTATGCACAGATACATCTAATACATAGAAATATTACACAATAGTTTTTTTTATTTATGACAGTAAAACACCTGGTATTTACACTATCACTTCATAGTTTAGGTCACTTGACTGAAATTTTTCGCATGATCTTACAAATAGTTTCATCTGAGGTGTACACCTATTTTTTAAATCATTTTTGTAGACATAAATGTAATCATGCCTACATAATAATCTAATTTCTCTCTTTTGTTTTCTTATATCTCATCACAAAACAACATAAAAAAAGAAAAGCAGCCAATAGCTCAAAATAGATCGTCTCATGGTGATACCTCAAGGAGCTGGATGATACCCAGCCTGAATGATGCACATATTTCTGTAAACAACTCAAGTAGTAATAGATTGTAATGAAAACCCATGTTCTCTTTTTAATACAATATAGTATCCAAAACATGTTCATATGTGACCTTATATCAGATTGTTTTTGTCTGGGTGTCTTTGGTTTTTCTGAGTATATAGAAAAAAATGATCAAACTTCCAGTAGTTCCTAAAATTTTCATGGAATTAAATGAAGCACTGAGCACATTTCTCCACCAGTTGAGCTACTGTGCATGAACAAAAGAACAATATCTTCATTGGTTTGCCATTGAATGCTTTATTACAAACCAAAAGAAATTCATTAAGATACTGTACAAATATACATTTGAAATGAAGGGAAATATGTACAAGGCTTTTGTCTTTTGACAAACCAGTAACATTTACAAAAATACTGGTGGTTTCCTTACTCATGCGGTCTTAAAACATCAGACTGACCCGACTAAACTATAGAGAGCACAGCTGTGAAATCATTTCATTCAATCTTTATTCGGTATGTTGAAAGTTCTGAGAACGAAAAAATCTGTATTTACATCAAAAACATTTGAACCCAAAACCTTTTCATTATAAGACTTTTAGAATATAATGTACTGCTATAGCATGTAGCCAAAATACTCTTCTTTCTCTAGCTATCTGTGTCATGCAGGTCCATTGCCAATAATGTTTAGATGCACATTCTCTCAAGCAACTGTATGCGGAGGGTTTAACATTAGAGCTCAGCTGGAACTGACCAAACACAAACTCAGCTGAACCATGCGTCTCAGCACATATCAACAGCAGCACATTCACAGCGGGGGGCAAAGGAGGACTAATAAACATTAGTCCCTTCCGTACTTCATCTCCTCACTTTTCCTGTGCGCCGAAAGAGACTTCAAAGCCGGAGAATCGCCCGGGCTGTGGGCTAAATCAATGAAACTCGGTGCTCATCCATGTGTTCTTCTGCGCTGACCCTAAGAGTTCTTGAAGGATTTAGATAAATAAGGTCAGGCTTTAGTGCCTCTTCAAGCATAAAAAGCTGCGACAAGTCTTTTTCCATGCATAGAGCATCGGGATATTCCCAGGTTGTCTGGGAAAACAACATTGTTCTGTCCTTAAAGGCATTGCCCACACGATCTGTCACTTTGAATCAGGTCGGACATCTTGTTCAGCCATCTAATTCATTCTGATGAAATAAAAAACAAGACGGTCTCTTTTGGGGGAAGAAACCGAGGTTGTGTCCCCTGCTGTTGCTAAATGTGGTCTCAAAACACAGCTGGTTGTGTGTTCGTGGATTCCGGTACCCCTACAAGCACTAGAAGTCATTCAAACGTATAAAATATGAGAGGGTAAACTGAAAACAAATGATTAGATATGACATTAGTGAGCTGATCAAATTAAAGGGATTGTTCACCCCAAAATAAAAATTCTGTCATCGTTTCCTCACCCTCTTGTCGTTTCAAACCTGTATGACTTTCTTTTTTCTGCAGAACACAAAAGAAGATATTCTGAAGAATGTTGGTAAAAGAAAACCGTTGGTCCCCATTGACTTGCATTGGTTTGGTGTCCGTACAATAGAAGTGAATGGGGACCAACAGTTTTTGTTTACCGATATTCTTTAAAATATCTTCTTTTGTGTTTTTCAGAAAAAGAAAAGTCATACAGGTTTAAAACGACAAGAGTAAATGATGACAGAATTTTCATTTCGGGGTGAACGATCCCTTTAACCTGCTGGTTGAAAAATAAGTAAATGCTATTTAAACAACTGAAAGTTTCTAAGCTACTGCAGATACAATAATATATTGTTTGCGAAAAAGGCAAAAATCTTAAAAGAGAAAGAGAAATGAAAATCGCCAAAAGCCAGCTATATAATATTGAACACATTCAAAAGATAGCTCATTGATCGATCATTAAATTTTTCAGATATTCTTCACCTACTTGGGGGAAAAATCTGTATGCAATTAATATAAATGTCACAAAACGTCTTTAAATGAGCTGAAAGTACTACATACGTATCTAAAATATCATCAAATTAGGCAAAATTTTGAATAAACAAACATGCATGGGGAAGGGGATGCGGAAAACTTTGAAAACTGATGTGCGTTCCAATTCTGTGGCAATCTGCAACATGTTTTGGGCCCGATCGTTCAGTTTCATTTAGATCATTCAGACAGATTGAAAATGGAGCGATTCGTTTCTAACATACCGTTGCTGAAAAAGCCTGGACCGACCTCATCTTACTTGCATCCAATGGGATACACCAACAAGAGATATGATTTCAATTGCAAATACCAGACATCATAACCGGAGCCAAACATCCAAAGCATTTCCCAGTCGACATAATCAACCCCATTACTGAAGATCCTGTTTATATTATCATAAAGAAACATTTTCAGCTATAAATGAACGTTTTAAAGGGAACGAAACACATTACAAATGACTTAGATGCTGCTAGTTGATGCTTAAACACAATATTTATATGCAGTTTTTATAAATGCCTACTAAAGATGAACATTTATATCTCTATAGAGGATCAAACAAATCTACTGTTTTGTTGGTTCTCCATGTTTGGGGCCAATCGTAGCGTCTGTGCCCAGCGGGTGACCTGCCATTGGCTGTTGAGGTGTAATGCCCGCCGGGCTGCCTGGCAAATGGCGATTGGCCGAGGAAATGAGTGACAGGTGTGAATCCTTGTGGGGCGGATGAGCGGGTGCTGGAGAGAGTCCTCGAGAGCACTATATTTCTTCAGTTTTGAAGCTGTCAATTTTATCCAAGCGTGGACAGTACATGTTTGGTAAAGCCAGAGCTGTGTTTCTGCTTCGGTTTGTTCAAACATAACGTAACAAGTCACAGCCCCCCTCTCCACTTCAGGTCAACCTTAGCGTGACAATAGAAAACATGAAAGGGATTCGACGTTCAAAATAAAAAAAGGATGGTCTGATCCCTGCAAAGAATTTGACACGTAGAAATGAAAACTTTCCTGATTTCAGATCTGCGCACTGCAGTGTGTGTGTTTATCTGTGTGTTGTGTGTATTTGTGTGTTTGGTCCGCAGGTGTTCTTAAACAGTCTGGAATGCCTTGGTTTGGGCAGGAATCATCACAGGTGTGGCACCCATCCTTGCCAGGTTCCCTGGGTTGAGCTTTGCCGGGCTGGGTTTGGGGCTGCTGCCAGGCTCTGCAAGTTTCGGGACCACGTGGTTGTACGCAGGTGGTACCGGAGAGAATTTTTCGGGATGTCCGCCCTCCTTGACGGCAGCCACAACGGGCGGTCGAGGCCTGGGCACACGGGGGGCGCTGTTGTGCACCATAGACTGCGTGGAAGAGGCCCCAGAGCGAGAACTACCGGACCGGGAGGAGGAGAGCGAATTGGGCTTCACCAACTTGGCCTTGGGAGCCTCAGCATCCTCCCTGTAAAACATAGAGAGAGACTGTGAGATCACACACAATCACATAACTCACAAATGTGGCACTGTAGCTTTACAATAGAAGCACAAAGTTCATGAGTTTGAGTCCCAAAGTACACATACCGTATACTGATAAAAATGTACACTGTTAGTAACTTAGGGTCTGGAAAATATATAATTGTTATGTAGGCCTAAATATTTTAGCGTGGTAAATATTAAAGCACTTAATAATGTTCTGACATGTTTCCGAATGCAACAACACATCAAATATTCAGTGATAAAAGTGTGCATTGTGTATCTTCCTGTTGCTGGCTCTGCACTACTTTCTGTTTATTTATGCTTTTACCTTATTTCATTGGGGGCATCCTCCTCTTCATACTTCTTTTTCTCCTTTTTGCGGAAAACTAGCCAGATGATGAGGATAATGAGGAGCACGCCGAAGGACACGCCCACTATGGCGCCAGCCACCACGCCCATGCCTCGGACATCTGTAGAACAATGACTGTTTCAATTTTGTACTTATTCTAATTAGTGATGATTAACACATGTATCAATAAATTCTATTCTATTCTTCAGTCTTGTTCTATTCTATTCTATTCTATCCTGCTCTTCAGTCTTGTTCTATTCTATTCTATTCTATTCTATCCTGCTCTGTTCTGTTCTGTTCTTCAGTCTTGTTCTATTCTATTCTATTCTATTCTATTCTATTCTATTCTATTCTATTCTTCAGTCTAGTTCTATTCTATTCTATTCTATTCTTCAGTCTAGTTCTATTCTATTCTATTCTTCAGTCAAGTTCTATTCTATTCTATTCTATTCTATTCTTCAGTCTAGTTCTATTCTATTCTATTCTTCAGTCAAGTTCTATTCTATTCTATTCTATTCTATTCTATCCTGCTCTGTTCTGTTCTGTTCTGTTCTATTCTTCAGTCTATTCTATTCTATTCTATTCTATCCTGTTCTGTTCTGTTCTGTTCTGTTCTATTCTTCAGTCTTATTCTATTCTATTCTATTCTATTCTATTCTATTCTATTCTATTCTTCAGTCTTGTAATATTCTGTTCTATTCTTCAGTCTTGTTCTATTCTATTCTATTCTTCAGTCTTGTTCTATTCTATTCTTCAGTCTTGTTCTATTCTTTCCTTTCCTTTCCTTTCCTATCCTATCCTATCCTATCCTATCCTATCCTATCCTATCCTATCCTTCAGTCTTGTTCTATTCTATTCTATTCTATTCTATTCTATTCTATTCTATTCTATTCTATTCTATTCTAACATTTTAAACACTCAGAGACTTGGTACACACTATTATTGAAGATTCACAAAGAAATACAAAATAAATATCTCATGCTTAAAACAGCCTAACAGCCAACAAACAACCAGTAAAAAGCGAGTCCCTCTGCATTGCAGATACCTGAAGGAGTGTATTTCACCATGAGAATACTCCAGTAAACAGCCGAGCATTAATCAACGTACTGCACTCACTCTCTTCCTTTAATAATATGCCATTTTTTGCATGAATAAATTTCTGTTACAGCCACATAATTAATTATTTCTTCTAATTCCATCATCTGATATTAAATTATGCAGCGGAGCTGTCTGAGAGAGGAATTAAATCAGTGCACGCTATGATAAAAAAGGGGAATGTTTCTTTGGGAACAAATGGCGCTGAAGGATCGCGACGCTCAGCACAACAGGTTGTGGGTTAGTGATAAAGCAATGAATTGTGTTGACAGTAATTACTAAAAATGTTGAACTGAAGAAGATGAAGACAGACAAAAATATTTCATGCTTTAGAAATATGATTTGCATGGACTTATTTAACACACACAAGTATCACACTACCATACCATATGTATACTGTGCACAGTTTTACTGTATGTATGTACTGTATGTATGTATGCGTACATAAATATATGTATGTGTACTGTGTAGATGACCTACTACACTTGCCAACATGTGCAATACAACCAGAGCACACTTTGTATCCCTCTCAGCTTAGGCTTCTATTTCGAAGTGTGACGAATAAACAAGCAGCGATATAAAATGCAATCTTGTTTGTGACTCGCTGAGTAAGGCTGGCAAACGCTACAACACGTTTTTGGGGAAAATCAACATTAAAAAACAAATGTAATGTAAGAAAAAATAATGTAACGACAAACATTTCCTACATAATGACTAGATATCACACGCTGCATTAAACCTGCAATGCAATAAAATAAAATGACAATACTATGACATACCACTGAAACATTTATTGTTGCATACTGTGTACTGTGGTAACTATTTTTAGAAAACATCAGGCAGTCTTTACTGTGCTGTGTGCAGTATTATTTCAAACAGAACACATCAAACAGAGCGATAGATACTCACAGTGAACTTTGACCTCTAGAGTGCAGCTTTCCTCCCCGACATCATTGCTGGCCATGCATTTATAGACACCTGCGCTTTCCCTTGACAAATTTCTCAACGTCACAATCTCCGGGTTCTTTAGATCTGCAAAACATTAAGGTACTCATTATATTTGATATGTCAATATTTTACACAGATTTATACTCATTTGATCAAAACCTCATTTCCGACATGAAAAGGCCGCTGTTAGCGTTCAGGTGACTGAGCAGAGCGCGTTCGGGAAAATGATCTAAGAGGCTGGCGAGGAGCGTACATTACTTTCACATAAGTCATATCTCGTATCCGATCTCATAAGAGGGGCTAATTGAGGAGGTAGTGAAGCATGTGGGGTGAAAAGTGCTGATGGAATTGGTGTAAATTTAATTTGAGAATGCTTGCAGTGTTAAATTGGCCCTCTAGTGTCTTCATCTATTTTCTGCTCCTCCAGAGAGGAGACGTCCACATGATTTACTCCCCACGCTTGCGAGATAAACTTAACGCTGCGTTTTCTTTCTACAGGAGAAGAGGAGTATAAAGTGATCGGAGCAACACAAATTACATATGCAACAGGTCACACTCAAAAGATGATCTTTGGATTGATGCAAACATTAGGATGTGTGAATGTGGCACAGATGTGCTTCCATAATTACTAGCGGTGCTTGCTAAGGCATCATTATTATTAATGCTCATCATTTTTAGACGTAAATCATCTGGTTTGTTGAGGAAAGGTGTGCTATAACATTTATGAGAGATCTGACTTCTTTACTCCTAAAAAAACGTGCCACATCTGAGGACCAAAATATCATGTAGACATGAAAGCTGACTTTGGTCAGTATGCAGTCACTTAGAGCAACTACCAAGAGATGACCATGCAACCAAATGTGAGTTTTTAAAGACAAACCCCTCTCACTTTTCTTAAGAAATGTTTGAAATCTTGTAAATAACAGACGTAAAGTCACCCAAAAGCGTTGTGAAAGCCAGGACGCATCAAAGCTGCGACTGAAAATCAATGTTATTCCTTCAAATATTCATTTTCGTAAGCTCTTCTTAAATGCTGTACATCTAAAAATATTAGTTTTGTGTTGTTTTAATATGACACATTTTTCTTTGCAGTATGCAAGATCTGAAAAGATTGTATTTTTTTTTATTCTTTATTTGGACAGTTTGTCTGGTTGCAATTTTGCGCGACGTAAAAAATAATATTTTTATTTGGAATTTGGGAGAAATGTGACAGCATGAAACAAACAATATCAATCACACACCAATAAATAGTCAATTCAGACTGAAAACAACCGTTAAGTGGTTTCTTATTTTTTATGTATATTTAATGCAAGATGTCCATGTTAGAATCATTTTAACAGGTGTTTAACATGAGCTCACCTATGAGGGCCAAAGGCGGCAGCTTGCCAGCATATTTTCCCTTGTCCAACACTCTCTCCCATTTGTAGCTAATGGGGTCAGAACCATCTGTAGACTTGCAGCTCATTCTGACATCACTTCCTTCCAGGAGACGACCTTCCATCCAGCAGCGTGGTTTTGACGGTTTCACTGTATGTTAAAGAACACACAACACACATGCATTAAGATTAAAACGTGACATTTTCTGCAGTATGACCATAATCAAAATGTTGCATTTAATGAAACTGTTACTTTGAGAAATACAATAAAGCATTCAAAAATGTGAAGATGTTTTTGGATTAAAATTCCTTAAAAAAATGTTTAGGTGCCATTGTGTATTTTTACAAACAAGTGCTCACAACAATTTAAAGCAGTCTTGCCCGCTGATACATAGCATACAAAAATATCTTGCTCAGTAAATATCATTACACAGCATGAAGTGATGCACACACACACAAAGCAACAATGGCCATACGTTTTATGATGGATTATTATGTTATGTGCATTCGTAAGCAAAGACAGATCTCTACTCTCGCACACCAAACACAATCACACATGCACTTTTGCCCTCTCATTCATTCTTCCCCATGCAAATCAGTTTTCCCCACATTGAGAACCTCTTTAAACCCAGCGTGATGCCACCGATCTCTATAACATGAATCTGTACAAGAACCCGTTCACCGCTCACTTCTCGACCCCCCGCTTCTTCCCACCCCGGCCATCAGCATCTGCTCCCGCCGCCTCTATCTGCTGAGCCAGGACAATTCTGCCCCGGCACTCACGGGGGGGATGCAATTACAGTCGCTGAGTGGGATGCAGGTCCCCTCCATCTCCCGACACTGTCAGGATCACTTACGGCACGCCGAGGAAGCTGCAGTCGTCTGCCAAGCCATTATCTTTGTGTTGAACAAGACAAATGCTAATGTTTGTCCCTCGGAATCGAACGTGTCGTTTGGGAGCCGCGAGCCATTTGTACAAATGTATGCGTAAATTTGCGGCGCTCTTAAATGTCTTTGTATGGCTATCGGACGAACGAGGGAATAAAAAAACAATGGATAAAATGCAGAAGGATAATGTTTTTGCGCAGCGAGGGTTGTTTATTTAACAAGTCATGGAGTTTACAATGGTACGTGTTGAATGAGGAACAGCAAACTAAAAGTGGCAATTTAGGTGCATCCCTGTGCAGTATTTTATGAGTTTTGTGTAGGGAGATATTTGGTTAAATGTAGCACCACTGTTATTGACTCACGGGTGTAGTTTTACATCAGTAAGGTATTTAGTGTAAAATAATTGATTCCAGTTCAATGCTGTCGCAAATAATTAGGCAGATAAATTCTGCTCTAATTGTGAAGATAAATTGTTTAACAGTTTAAAAATAAAATTAATTTATAAACAAAACAAAACAAAACAAAACAAAACAAAACAAAACAAAACAAAACAAAACAAAACAACGAATGAATGAAATTAAAGATGAATTTACATTGTTTCTTAAAAAACATTTTAGCAGATATTGTAACAATTTACTTCACTTATGACAGTCTATAGACTAATTTACGTTTTTTTTCACAATAATTGTGTAGCGAAAATCTGATATTGTCACAGCCCTACATCAAATTGTACGTTTTTTGTAGCTATAGTTTCAAAGTGGTTTATTTAAACTAGATAAATGACAACTATCTTAATACACAGAATTATGATTATGTCACAGAATATTATTTCACATTAAGATTGACCGCAACTCTCACTCGATGCAAAGGGATGACGTCCTGGTGCTATTTTTGGACCCTTACTCCATGGCATAAGTATCTGTCATGCCTTTATCGTTTTCTGGGCCTACGAAGGCAGTTAATTAAAGTCAAGCCGCGGGCCAAAAACTCACGGAGCACGATGAGGTTGACCGTGTTCCAGTAGTACTTTCCTCCGTTTTTGACCTTGCAGATGTATTCTCCAGAGTCGGTGAGCAGGAGGTCGCTGATCATAAGCGAAGCGTCGCCCTTCAGGTAGTCGCCCGTCAGGGACAGCCGCCCCGCCTCGCTCTCGTTGGGGTTATAGATTCGACCCGCGAAGTATGTGATCAACTGCGAGGAGAGGAAAAACAGATTAATGTTGTGAAATTCTTTGCGCTGAGGGCACTCGGCGTCTGAGACCGAGAGGTGAGGGTTGAGTCACGGTCCATGCCTGAAGTAGGTGCTAAATTTTGTTGTCATTTTGAATCAGGCTTGGTTACATAAAGTCTTTTGGTTTCCCTGACTCATTTCTTTCCACAAAACAAAAGCAAAGCTACTCAGCTGGCCAGAAACTGACCTTTTAGCTGATTAATGTTTCTTGACTTTTTCTTCAACTTTTCTTACTTATTTCAAGGAGAATTTTGAGGAAAAAAATGATGTATGTTCTGCAAATTTAAAGGCAAAAGTACACTGTAAAAAGTCACGTCACCACACCCATATTTTGGTTTTATCTAACCTGAGGGGGCAATAAAAACAAATTTTGTACAAATATCCCATCCGGACATCACTTTTGGCCACCCAGCACATACCATTAGGTACTTATGCACATTCAGACCGTGGCGCTCAAACCCACCTCTCCCTTTTGTGACACGCTGCGTGCTTTGTCATCTAGAAAAATAGCTCTGAAATGATTCGTCACTGGCAGGAAGTTTATTTGGCTGAAGGTGCAGGTTTGACCCCTCTTGTCGGTTACATTGTGTCAGAAAGCACCTCGGGGACCGACTTGAGCCGCGGCCAGATTAAAATGCTAAACTTGTCCCTCGGCCAATTCCATGAGGTCATAAAAGTAATTGTTGGGGGTGATACGAGGGAAACCGGTGACATATTAAATGTGAGCGGTTTTAACACTGCAGTCTATAGATAACCCTTCCCATCATACAGTATCATAAAAAAACGCCTGGGTAGCGTTGAAAGCACTGCAGTGCAGATCAGGGACTCGGGCGATCGGCAAAGGCCAGCATCAGCAGCACGCTGTCGCAGTGGCGGTACATCTTACCACTTTCTGCCGTGTGCTGGATTTATGCAGCATCCACTCGATGTCCAGCAGAGAGATGTCGGCCTGCCACAGCTGATGGTGGCACGGCAGCGTGGCGTTGTCACCGACCACCCTCTTCATTTCCGTCTGGCTGTTTGCCTGAAGCACACTCAGCAATACTGTAAGGAGAGAGAAAGAGAGAGAGAGAGCAAGTGGTTAAGGCCCGATGCCAGGGAGTGGTCAGGACGATCGTTACTGCAGGATGCAGAGGTAGATTGGGGGATTCGAAGCGGGCCGAGATATTGTGCGACTGATCCACTCGTTCTATTCATCCTCACACACAAGGGCACAGCGGCACAAATCTCCAGAACCGAGAGAAGACGATTCAGGCCCAAGGCCAAAGACTAAGCGCAGAGGCTCTGCGGAGACAATCGGCACATAAATTCCTAGAATTGGACAATGGTTTAACAGCTAAGCAGCCGCTTTTCTCGTTGAACAGAAAATCAGCTCTAAAATGCAAGAATGGAGCATTAGGGGGTTTTTTTTGGAAATGAAAGGGCTGAAATGCTTCGATTCGAACACTGAATATAGATAACACACTGATTTGGGTGCGCAGAATGTGTATTATAAACCCAATTGTCGCAATCTGACTCAGCCTCTGAGCTTTTCCCATCAAGAGGCATTTTCCACTCATCAAGCAATAAAAAGCTGTGGCCATGCAGAGAGTGAAACTCCTGCAGCGTTTCTACGGTATTAAACACCGTTTGCTTTTGAACTTCTCCGCATTAACGCAGGGAGGCGGCTAAATGAAGGGCAAGCAAATTAATTCCCAGCATGCATTGTGATCACAGAAATAATGCCCACAGAGCCTGTGCGCGGTTATGACAAGCACACAACTACACCTGAGACACTTATTTTATCAAATGTCTTTGCAGTATACAAGAAAGTCAGTGTTATATTTCAAATGAAATATTTGGTGCATTGTTTATGAAACAGTATGCACAACGTAACATTTCAAACATTATTATAGTGATTGATTCTTGTTACGGCCTTAAAAATAAATACAACATTATCGTGCCGTTTAAATTTTATTTTATGTCAAACATACAGAAAAGCGCTTGGCATCTAGAAATCATTAATATTGCTTCTGGTTCATTTATCACATTGTAAATGGAAGGTCAAGTAAATTGCATTGCGGGAATATTCCCCGCAGGCTGCTTTGGGTAAATGCTGCACATTAAAAATGTTGTAAGTCAACTGGGTATTCCAGGCAGAAAATGTGGATACGGTGCATATAGTGCATATTACTTTCTGTAAAAATAGCAGGTAGGCGGCATGCCATTTCAAACGTGCATAAAGTACCCAAATATTCGGAGAATTCTCTTTTAGAAGTGTAAGATATAACATGAACTACATGTTTAGTTCAACAGAAATAAATGTATACATTATCTGTACACTTGGACACTTCCCACTGAAGCACCGTTCACCCGAAAAAACATTCTGTCATATTTACTCACCCTCGAGTTCTGGGGCACTTTTGACTACCATTGGCATTTTTCCTACAATGGTAGTCAATGGTGGCCAAGAACTGTTCGGTTACAAGCATTCTTCCAAATATCTTTCTCTGCGTTCATCAGAACAAACAGATTTGGAACAACTGGATGGCGAGTAATGATGACAGAATTTTTTTTTGGGGGTGAACTGTCCCTTTAAGAACCTTGAGAAAGAGTAAATGACTACTTTCAAGGTTCAGCACTTAATGTCCCTGTGTGAGCTAAATATATCTCTCTTCTATCTTATTACACATGTCTAAGAACACATGATTAACATTTAGCATTGCAGTTATTCGAAAACACGCTCATCACATCACAATACATTTAATAACTGAAAAATAGATTTCATTTTCCCGTTCGACATCATGTTTTATTTCAGAACACGAAAGAGACTCATCTGGCTCTCCGTTTATTCTGCACAAGCATCTACACACACTATGTTGGTATTAAATGGGTTAAAATGCAGGGCAGCTAAAACAGGCTCTGACAGAAGCAGGTGAATTCCGCAGGCCAGAGCTTTAATATGGGACACATTAGAGATGATCAGAATAGGCAGTCATTCTTCAAAGGCGAAGATAAGATCAAATAAATCCTCATTTGCATGTCATGAAAATCTCTTTGATACGCAATAAAATCTGAGAGATCTGGCGTTCGCTGCCTCGAAGTTAAGATTAACAGAGTAACACTTGAAGTGAGAAGTTTTAATAATAAAAAGTGTCCTGATGCTGCACTTTATATTTGGAGATGAGATGAAAAAGCCAGACGTCTAGGACTTAAATATGAAAAAAATCACTGAATAGCAGACTGTCCGGATTTGTTTAGAATGAAATTGTACCTTAGTACTCAATGAACGCTTCATAAAATAAATTCATAAATAGACATCAAACAGTAGATTTTGCATATGAGTGTGTAGTTATCATCTTGAAATTAAAACGAAATACTTTTTTCAATTCAGATCAAATAACATTACATTGGGCACCGCACATTGCGTTGCAATTCACAGTTGAACATTTTTAAAGCGTAAGAAAGGGACTTGTGGATCAGATCATGCTCAGTTCCTGTTGGCTTGGGATAAAATGGCCGTGGTAATGCCAGCAGAACTGGAACGGTTTACCGTTCATCCGTCATGTTCTGCCTCTCCTGGACTACCATCAGTTTCAGAGATTTTCTGGCCCCTTCTGGCGCATTGAAGCTCAGGCTGGGGTGGGAAAAGAATCTGGAGAGTGGCTCATTAACAATAGGAACCAAGCAGCTTGGACGAGATGCACCAAAAGCTGGTGGAAAAGCAGATTTCTATGAAGATGCCCTAGGGGGAGTTGTGCTCCAGTAAATTCTCCTCCCTGCAGATCACAGCAATCTTATTATAGAGCAGCCAATAAGCGCACATCACATTCGTACCCTTCAAACTGTCCAAAGTCACGGTGCATATCCTTCCCAGTCTTTACACTGGCTCCTGGGCTTCGCCGCGGGAGATAGCTGTGATCTCCCACCCAATAGCAACTTAAAGCGGGAGGAGGAAACTGAAAGAAAAATCCGATGTTTGGTTCTGCTGAGATCCAATTAGTGCTGCCGGTGCAGCGTGACTGTTATTATTGTCCACACTCTGAGGGTTAAGGATTTGAGTATTACAGTAAGTGTGTACTTCAATGATACAGGTGTGCTGTTACTTTGAAATCGTAGACGTATATTAAAGGAGAGAGCCAAGCCAGAGCTGGCAACCATATCATGTCTTGAAGAGTATGAACTCTTGAATTTGGGCTGGGTATAGCAACATGCTAAAAAACATTCAGAACAGCTCAGAAGTGCAACATCCCCCCCACAACAACAACAACAAAAAACACATGAGAACTTTCTGGCACACGGCAGGAAAGATAAATCTAAAAATCACCATGAAATCAAAATGGCAAAATGGCAATTTTTTGGCTTTTATGGATATTTTACATAGCACTAAGGACATCCAAACAAGTGTGCTTAAAACAATTGACAAAATTCACAATAGGGCTGTCACGGTATCACATTTTCACTTTGCGGATATCATCGCCGAACATTCTGGTGATGGTATTATCATGATACGTATTTCAATTAGGGCTGTCAAATGATTAATCGTGATTAATCACATCCAGAATAAGAGTTTGTGTTTACATAATATATATATGTGTACTGTGCATAATAATTTTGTATTTATTAACACATACATGTCATGAACGATGGGTGGTGAGAGACACGAAGACAAGGACAGAGGACCCAAGTGCAGACAGCGGGTAAGGGGTTAACACAAATTTTAATAAATAATAAGCAACAAAACAAAGACTCACGTGGGGGTAAAGTAACAAACATGGAAACAGGAACAAGACTAACTAAACTAACAGGACTAGACTAAAACACATCACAACTACAAAATAAAATAAACTAACTCAAAGACAGGAACTCACCACATTACACAAACACGACACAGTACAATGAACCAGCATGAGACAGAAGACACAAGGGCATTATAAAGGGGATAAATCAAGAGGGGACAGGTGCAGGACATGAACTAATTAACAAACAATAACGAGGAGACGAAAGGGCGGGAACAGAGACGCCACACCGGAGAGTGGAAGACCATCAGGGACAAAACGTCACTCTCCACATAAAACAAGAGGTTCTATCATGGTTCTGCCACTAGGTCAAGAGAAGCAAGACAAGGTGGGGCAGAACCATGACAGAAGCCCCTCCTTAAGGAGCAGCATCCTGATGCTCCTCAAGGAACAAACAAGACTAGACAGACTGTGACTAAAACACATTATACAAAACACGACCAAAAACGTGATACATAGGAAAAAAAAGTCCAAACAAAGACATGGTGCCATATACATGCATATATTTATGAAAAATCTCAAAATGAATAAACATTTATATATAATTTCAATTATTGGTAAATATAAATAAACACATGTAAATATTTCCTAAATATGTTTCATGTGTTTGTATTTATAAATACAAAATTAATATGCACAGTACACAGACATATATTATGTAAACACAAACTTTTATTCTGGATGCGATTAATCGTTTGACTGCCCTAATTTCAATGTTTTATTTTAATAAACAAGCAGTCAAAATCATCTTTAATTTTGTTTATTTGGTGGTTTTCTCCCTTTTTTGGCCAAGAAATCACACCTAAAATTCAAGCGTAAGGATAGGAGAAAAAAATTTAACCACTGCTGAATTATTTACGATATTATCACATGTGTAGGATTAACACAATATACATCATCATGGTTTTTACGTAATATCACGGTTATTGTCAATGCAGGTTTATACTGTATATACTGTATTATCCTATAATGTGACAGTCTCTTCTGACTCAAGTAAATAGCTTACATAAGGCTAAAAACAGACTACACTGTTAACCTCAGACCTTATTTTAACATTTAACAAAAACCCAATCAAAACCCATTGACTTTGGGGTGATGGAACCGGAAGTTCTAAAATGCTAGCTCGCTCCCTGCGGTTCTCTACACAGATCAAAGATTTTCAATGACATCAGACTGTAACTATCTTATCACATTCCAGGCCATGAGGTGTACTAAGCGTAATAAGCTTTTTAAATAGGGAGGAGCCACTCAATATGTCCCACCCTAACTTACTGTTTCAACGGAAATTATGCCAACATATCGAAAAAGCTGCGCATTTCAAGGACTTTCAGTGGGTCTTTTATCAGTAGGTTTGGTATTCCAATAAAAAATATTTCGGCATCCTTAAAACAAGATAAATTAAAATGAGAAGTTATATAAGATATTCTAACTTTTTTGTTTACCCCATTGTTTACCCCATTAGCAAATAGTTTTGTTTTTCCTGCATAAATCTAACAAAATTCAGTGAGGTTGAGAGTTACGAACAAGAAAAAATAAGTTAAGAAAAACAATTAATTTAAGTTACATTTCAGTGTCATTATGTTGCACTGTTGTGCTTCTCGTGTAATTATATCTCGTTTTAATGATGTTCTAATATTTTACTGATAAACAAGACATAAATAATGATGAAGAACTAAATGCAATCCAATCACCCACAGCACTCCCACATCATACATACCAGCAAGCATCACTGACAATGATTAAAAAACACAAAAATTTAGTTGTTTGTGCATTTTTTTTAGATTTCGAGACATCTGGAGCGTAAAGGGGAGTCTGGAAATCGGGAAAATCAAAGAAGGCAAACAGCTCTTTGTTTTTCTTTAAAGTCTGTTCTTGTGGAAGCTCAGCTTTGCTGGAAAGGGAGGTGTGTGTGTGTGTATTTGAGAGGCGATACATAAAAAGAGGCGAGAACATGCTTCATATTAAGCTGATTTAAACTGCATTTATCTGTCTAGATTTGGGCTTCTACTGGCACAGTTTAAAAGTTTAATATCACACATGAAAGACGGAAATCTCTCATGTGAACATCTTTCAAGAGTGAGAAGACCCACACTAAAGCTGTATTTTATGCGTGCACTGCCCGATAGGTCCGTTGAGCTATAAAAAACACAATGGACGGGTGTTGCATTACACCGAGTGTCCAGAGACGCAGCAGTAAATACAAACGCACTTTGGCTGTCAGGTTCAGGGTTTCGCTGTCCCATGTGGACCAAAGTGCTGCTGGCTTAGACGCAAAATGTGAAGTGAAAATTGACTGAAAATATACCTACTTAGTGGTGTTTCCTTAGGTAACCATCCTTTATGTTCTTTTAACCTACATAGGCCATTAAGAAACCACCTAGAAACTACCCACGATGCAACTTCATCTAGTTAAAGGCATAGTTCACCCTAAAATAAAAATTCTGTCATAATTTATGCATCCTCATATCTATGACTCTTTCTACTGTGAAACACAAAAGAAGATATTTTCTTTTATATGGTATTCATTATATGGTTTTGTGTCCATATAATGGAAGTCAATGGGGGCCAATGTTGTTCATTACCAACATTCTTCAAAATATCTTCTTTTGTGTTCTGCAGTAGAGAGAAAGTCATACAAGTATGCAATGACATGAGGATGAGTAAATGAGGACAGAATTTTCATTTTTGGGTGAACTGTCGCCCTAACGAGAACTACACACAATAGATACAGTATAGATCAGAAATATACAACCATCTAAAGAGAAGCCCCACCAATATTTCTCAATCAAATATTCTACATTAATGCCAGTTTGCATGTGGCCTGTCGGAGCGAGGTTATAATGTTAAAACCCAAGCTTCCCTTTTACAGTCTGCAGGCGACACTTTGATGGCAGGAAGAATTCTTTAATCCCGCCTGCTGCATGAGAACACAACCTGATGTCCTGGTACCACCCCATCCACAGTGTGCCTGATATACTGTACCTAAAACCATCTTGAGGCAAGGATTTCACTTCTCTCGCATTCCTCGCTGTGCTTCTGGTGGTCGGTGAACATCTCATCTGAATTGGAGATGCTCAAGCGAGCAATGACATTCATGTGAAAAGCTCATTATCTCCCACTGAACGCCGCGCGTCAATCACTCTGAGCGACACGAGCAGAGAAAACAACAAGAAGACAGCGAACAAAATGAAATGAATGTTTTATAAAGAAACCTGTGTTGTAGGAGTCAGTTCCACGGGTTAGCTGATGTATCAATGTTACGGTGAAAGCTTTAGGAGTTTTTAGCACTTACTAAACTAAACTCATGACTCTGTGTTTAACCTGGGCTTTGCTTAGTCAATGCAGTGTGCATATTGCCATTTTAAATTATAAAATGTTTACGTTCTTACTATTGCTACTGCTATAGATGTACTTTTTACATAAACCTGATCAGCCTTATGAGGGTTTTAAAGGGATAGTTCACCCCGAAATAAAAATGATTTCATCGCTTATTCATCTTCGTGTCATTTCAAACCTGTATGACTTTCTTTCCTCCGCAGAACTCAAAAGACGATATTGTGATTTCCATTTACTTACCATTGTATGGACACAAAACCACTGAGACATTTCTGAAAATATCTTCTTTTGTGTTCCACAGACAATAGAGTCATATACATGTTTTGAATGACATGAGGGTGAATAAATATGACAGAATTTCCTGGAGCTGGGTTTAAAAAAGCTGTTCCTCCCTTCTAAGAACACACAACTTTCTGCAGATGAGGACAAATGCACACGTCCATGAACAAACACACACACACACACACACACACACACACACACACACACACACTAGGTGCTGTCCTGCTCGTCTTTAATGAGGAGATCTTGTACGGCTGCAGCACTGCAGAACTCATCCCGACGGATCATCCATCACCTGCAAAACCAGCATGAAACACTGCAATATTGACTCATGCACATGCAATATTTCACACATCTGAACTAAAAAAAGGTGGTATAATTTAGGCATAAGGTACAACTTCACTCCCTTAGCAGATCTTTACAAACCCGTCAGGACTCAAAAGCATGAATGAAAAGGAAAGATTCATCACAAGAGAACTCGGCTCTCTCTCTCTCTCTCTTCCTACCTGGTCTGAATGATACAATTTCTGACATCATCAAATCTGCTGAGTTTTCACCTGTGAGTTCTACTTACTAGAATAAGTTTCTGTCAAAGTTTTTTTCCTGAAATTTAAAGCTTCAAACATTTAAGGGAGAGTTTAAAGGCGGGGTGTCCCATTTCTCTTAGCTGTTGTTGATGTTCAAATCACCAGAACAGACACACCCCATCTTTCGCTTTCGTCAGCGCTCGGCTCGGCTAATGTCCATCCTGTGCACTGTACACCTTACTGCTGATTGGCTACAAGGTTGTTTTGGTACTCGGCCCGACTTTGTCTAAACAAGCGTAATTCGGAAATCGGACACCCCGCCTTTAAAGGGAAAATGCTGCGTTCTGTATTAATTTTGAACACAAAAACTAACCACAAGTGAAAACTGTTTAACCAGCCAGCAGTAAATGTAATTTTGGTGAAAGAAGCTTTTGTACTTGCCACACATCTCTTTAAGCCCGATCTTGGAAACCCCTAAATAGCAGGAGGATTTGGGGGCTTTTAAAGGGATAGTTCACCCAAAAATGACAATTCTGTCATCATTTACTTACCCTCATGTTGTTTCAAATCTGTATAAATTTCTTTGTTCTGCTGAACACAAAAGAAGATATTTGGAGGAACGTTTGTAACCGAACAGTTCTGAAGCACAATTGACTTCTATAATAGGAAACAAAACTACTATTGTAGTCAATGGTAGCCTAAAAGAGTTTGGTTTCCTATATTATTCTATTTATATTTTTGTGTGTTCAACAGAACAAAGAAATGTATACAGGTTTGAAACAACATGAGGGTGAGTAAATGATGACAGAATTTTCATTTTGGGTGAACCATCCCTTTAAAGCAATTCCTTCGTCTTTAAACATCCATCAGCCACAATGATAATTTCGACAACAGTCTTTCCTCTTTTATGTTGTTTTCCTCTACAGGAGACCACACAATCACATTCTAATCAATAACTTCTGTATGGCACTTTTCCCACGGAAATCCTCAAATCAATAGCTAAACATATCTATCAATGCAGGACACAAACACTCAACAGGAATCCAAAGGCAAACAAAAGAGCAGATGAGATTCTCTCCCCGCATGATGCCGGGCTCAGTTCAGCATTGACCTGACCGGATTGATACTTTAATGCACGTTTTCCCTGCCACCTTCACTTTGCTGCAATTTGCAACTTTCATGCCCATTAGGTAGAAAATCTAGCTGACTGTGGGGGAGAGAGGAAAAGGCAAAATGCATCTTTGTCTTCCCGAATCCATTTCTGACTGCTCGACACAAACGGCTCGGCCCGCGCTACAGCTATATTACAGTATTGCTCGCGGTCTTGTTGGCTTTCCTTTCATCTGTAATGTAATTGAATATGCTGGAGGTTAGACAGTGCGGCTGGGGTTGTTTTACCACATGTATGCAACTATGAAAATATGGATAAATACTATTGGGAGTTTAAGCTTTATAAGGACCACCGAATATGTGGACTCCCTTGTCTCTTTATAAAAACAGCTAGATTTATATATACAGCCGTGGAAAAAATTAAGAGACCATTCCAGGTTTTCATTTAATCAGCATTTCTAGATGTATTGTGTCTGTTGAATTTCAACAACTCAGGAGTGATAAACTTATCCAACAGCAATGTTAAAGACTGACAGTGACAGCATGACAAGACACATGTAAAAACTGACAGAAAAAATATATAGTTGTACTTTTTTTAAATACATGTAGAAATATTACTGTTGTATTACTTAAAAGTGATTATGAACTTGTTTTCTTTGCAGTATTTGAGATCTGAAAAAATACAGAGCAGCTTTTCTGTTATTTTGACCCGTTTCTCCAGTTTTCATTTTCTGCAAATAATGCAAATTGAAACAATATTTTTATTTGTAATTTGGGAGAAATATTGTTAAACAAAAACGATATTTTTTCCTAGAAACAGTAAAATCAGAAAAACAAATTTTTTTGTTTTTCATTATATTAAAACTTTAATTTAGCTTTAATACACAGTAAATATTTTATAGATCAGTATTTTGCAGACTTTTTTAATGGTGTTCCCCTCTAAATAATAAAAATTCTTCTGTATCGCCTCTGGGCAAACAGAGACTTCAGTCAAACAAAATATACAATATACAATATTAATAAGCAGCATATTGTACAAGAACATGTTTAACTTTATACAAAAATACACATTATATGAAAAACCTTTATATCAGGTTATTTCACAATATAATAAAATTGTTAATAAAAGACACATCTAATAATGAAAAGATGTGAGTTGAGTGTTAATTTCAATGTTCTATATATTATATTTTACAAAATATTTCTTTTTTACTACCCAACATTAGTTTACATTTTTATTAAGCCAGTAATCCAAAAGTCGCCTTAAAGTAATAAAGCCTTACATAAACGCACACATATAAAAACAATTTATGAGCAAGAAAAACAAGATCATAAAAAGCAGAGACAAACACTTTTTGCAGATTCCTTACTGTTAAAATGCATTTGCATCCTTTTGCTTCTCCACAGACCCCCTACCACCCTCTCGCGGCCCCCTGCCAAAAACTGCCAAAGACAATGGTGTGTAAAACTTGACTAATTGGAATGGAAGCCCTGAAGTCAAAACTGTTTTGCTGTAAACTTGCTGATACGCACAATAAAAACGAAGGAAAAAAAGGGTGGTTTGGATCATCTGGTTGGACCGCGCAGTTTGTGGCGTGAGGAATGACAGATGCTCTTAAAAGCGTGCGGCATGGGGCGAACCACTTCAGTGACAAAACCAATTTGTCATGTGCTTTTCGCTATTGTGCCAGCAAGGCCAGCCACGGCGTTCTGGGTGCACTCAGCAAGAGTGATGTGAAAACAACCCTACTGCTGAATGTTCAACATTCCACATTAATTAAAAACAGACTTTCTCTGCTCGTATTTCTGTGCCGGAGAACCCAAAAGCACAACTTCCATTAGGACCGGCTTTAGGGGCGCATTAAGATATATCTGATCCAGATTCATCAGAGTCTTGGCCACGTCGGGGTAAAAAACGTAAAAAATGTAGTATGTCAGTGTAACTCGATAAATACCCAGTGTCTCTCGGTAGAGAATAAGATGCGTCTCATCTCCGCGTCTCACCCACACACGGCTCTCAATTACGACAAAATGTGATTACTGCTGTAAAAAATGGATGTTGATCCCAATCATGGATGGGGTTCTTAAAATGAACGTAATTCAAGGCCAGCTTTTTGAAAGTGCATTCAGCAGTGGGAATGAGAGAATAATCAGATCTGAAGTGGGCTATGTCTCGATGACATCATCAGATATGCTGCTCATCCGAGGTAAATGACGGGTCACTGCAACACTCAAACATTTGTGTTTATGCTTAGCAAGTTTTACTGCACCAAGGACCATTTATCACTTTCTCTCTGACCTTCCCTTACAAAAATGAACCATGATTTGTGGTATAAACAGCACTTGTGGTCTTAATAACCACAAAGGTATAGTTCACCCCAAAATAAACATTTTGTTATCATTTCTGCACCCTCATGTGGTTCAAAACCTGAATGTGATTCTTTCGTATGTGGAACACAAATTTTGAAAAAAGTCTCTGTGGTTTTGCTTTCATACAATGGAAGTCAATGGGGGCCAATGTTTGGTAACCAACGTTCTTCAAAATACCTTCTTTTGTGTTCTGCAGAAGAAAGAAAGTCATTACGGTTTGGAATAACACATTCATTTTGGGGTAAACTGTCCCTTTAACCATGATATTTGTAATAAAACTACAACAACTACTTTTGTCCATATAGTGTATGTCCCCATTACATTAAACAGCATTAGTTTCATTTTCCAAACCCCAAAACCAGCCCATTTTTAAACTCTCTCTCACACCAGCAGGATCATGACCTCATTTGTCACGCAGGTAAGCAACTCACAGCCCGACTGGCTCCACATGCGAGGGGTCCAAAAAGAGCCGGGGCGAGGTGATGGGAGGTTGGAAGCAGATGAATGAAGCTCTCGTGTTAAGCCCTCGCTGGGTTAGTGTTTCAACTTCTGCAGTTAGATTGAAACAACGTGTGGAGAAAGCGGGCCAGAGCTTCTCGTTCCTGCAGGGCACGCGGTGGAATAAAGCTTTTAACCAAAACAACGTTCTGAGAGCAGTCAGAATTGACTTGTGAAAGGCTTTTCCAATTTCTTCAATCACTTTTCCTGTAAATGTGGGTGCCGGTAAACAAGGCAAGCAAGAATTTTACCGTAAGAAGACTTGGTAATACGAGACATTTAAGTGATGAAATTTCTGTGCGTGGAAAGAATAAGTCAAGCCATTAAAGGTGTGATTGTTATCCATCTTCACCCATGAAAACAAAAGCCTCCATCTCGATTCATCATCAAATCCGCAGCTGCAGGATGATGGTGGAGCGTGCCAAACATTCCAGCCGTCAGATGAAATCAGTCCAGAAAACCTTTCAGCTCTCAGAATGTGCTCTTACCCACAGCAGGTTACAAAAAGTCAATTTTTCTTAAAAATCGCTTGTGTTGCTCATTATAAGAGTGAAGAACTCGACAAAACTGCGCAGGCAAAAATTGTCTGAGTTATCCTAATTGGACACATTCGTTTGGTACAGATTCTGTTCCAAGAACAGAAACAAGGCCACTGGTTGTAAAATTAATAAGAGTTTCTTGTTGCCGAAAACAGTCAACAAAGAAACACAACACATCTTTCTAGTGGAATCAGTAGTAACCCCTGGTAACGTGCAGAAATGCACAGAACACTGGATGTTTCCACACTGCACAAACTACACAAAAATGCGCAGAGTAAAGGAGTTTTCATTTAAATTATAGCAGGCAAAGATTTAAAGGGGAAAAAATTGACGTATTACATAATTTTGTCTGCTGTAAGTGCCACAGCAACAATGTCTTGACTTTATTCTTAGATATTGTCTGTAAAATTCTTTCTGATAATACGATGCATGGCAACTGTTGCTAAGGTATGACTGACTGGTAACATTTCTAAGGCAGAATGAAATGAAACTTTTACTATGATTTCTTATTCCAGAACTGTACAGAATGTTTGGAACTGCTTTTACATAAAGCTGTGGCTAAAAGTGATGTCAGGAAGGCATATTTTGACAATATTTGCTTTTAATGCCCCTCAGGTTACACTATGAAAAATTCGCGTGAAACACCTTAACATGTTTTTCATGTTGTTTTACACCCAGTTGCAGTTTATTTGAGTAATTTAACATTTTTACCACATTTCAAAAATACGTTCTATAAAAATTCTGTAAAATAAAACCATATAAAACAGTAAAAATTTTACAGTGCAGATTAAACCATTAGGTGTATGGTATGAAATGGACAAAACAGTAAACTTTTAAGGTATTTTGGGACAAAAATATTTGGCAAAAAGGCAAACTGCAGCATATCAGGGAATGTAGAAAAAATGCACAGAAAATCAAAAATCTTACAAGAAAAAAGCAAACAATGACTAAACATTAATCATTTATAATAGTTATTAATATTTTGTAGCCATTTTCCTGGGCCTCGACCTATTAATCTCTGTACATGTGTTTTAATTTTTGTCAAGCCCCCAATGGGCGATTCACATTTCGCGTCTTTTGTGCGCACAAGTTCGTTATTTTAAATGTAGACACGCGGCAGGCGCGCGTGAATAGGGAGCAACGCGGTCGCGATCCGCTTGCGGTGTGACGCTCCCGTTTTTCCAGCCACGTCGGCGCCGCATCGAGATGAAAATATTTCACCTTTTCAGAATGGCGCACGCGCACCGCATGAGAAAGCAGTGCGGCTCACGTTTTCCGCATGGTCTTAGACGCGAAATGTGAATCGCCCCTTATTCTGTCATCATTACTCACTCTCTTGTTATTTCAAACATTTATGACTTTCTTTCTTCCGCAGAACACAAAAGAAGATATTGTGAAGAAAGTTGGTAACTGAACAGCACTGGACCTCATTCATTTCCATTGTATGGACACAAAACCAAGTGAATTAACAACATTCTTCAAAATATCTTCTTTTGTGTTCTGCGAAAGAAAGTCATACAGGTTTGAAACGACGAGAGGATGAGTAAATGATGACATTTCGGTTGAACTTTCACTTTAAATTCTTCTCAAAGTTGAGCGTAAGTTTACATTCCACATACAACTAGTAAGCCTGAAAAATGTTTATACATCATTAATAACATATTTGAAAAAAGACGTACATTTTCCAAAGAAGGACATCACTTGTGGCTATGACTGCTATGATACAAGACTCTCTTCACTAAACTAAACAGCCCTCTACAAAACAAACTCTTTTAGTTCAGCATTTGCTTGGATCTGTGAAAACAAGCGCTCAATGTCAGATTCACTTCAGTGAACAGCGTTAATTCTGTTGTCATCACTCGACTCATCAGCACTGAATCACTTTCCTCTGGTTTATAAGCATTGAAGCGTGAGGAGATACAGTAAAACTCTGCGCTCCCTCATGAACAGGTCACTTACTGTTAAAACGTGCCTTCTGTCCACCTGGCCTGCGTGACGCACATGCGGACGGGTTTGTTTTCATCTGACAGTTTCTACATCACCGACCACATTTGAAATCCCCCATGGAGACGTCAACCAAAACAGTTTGAAAGAACATAAATGTTGTATTTCTTCATTAGGGAATAAATGCCAGAATTACTCCATTTAAGTTGCGATTGGTGTGACACAAATACGTCAATCCCTGTCGCTCTCAATCAAGGATCTCCGGATGAGATGCAGTCGGCTTTGCCAAGAGAATGACAGCTTTTTTACCCTATTGAACAATTGCAACAAATGATTCAATGTTTTTAGTGAGGCGGTTGAATGGGAATGAACAACCTCAAATAATCGCAGTATTTACAATGTACTTCACTAAGAGCTCAAACCAAACTTCTTTCCTACCTACATTTCACAAGTCATGAGGTCAGAGGTCAGTTGTTTATCACCAACACATCGCTTCAGAAATATGAATTGCAAGCTGTAAACTCTGAGCCGTGTCACACTGCATTTCTGCACCGCGGTGTAGTTGACCTTACAAGGGTGGGTGGAATTCCTGCAGGTCTTTTATGAGGACCATAAAGATAAGGGTCTCTTAGGACCGACTCAAATGTATATCGTTCACATAGTCCTGCACAAAACACACACACACAGTATCTCTAGTGAAGTCCCCCTAAAGACCGAGACATTAACCAAAACCAGCCGTGCAATACTGTAAGCGTGACCCCACCCAGAGCCGGGTCTAACAATCCACTGCAGGCCGTTTATCATCCAGAGTTTTCCAATCTGTTCAGACTTCTGTCTCGTCCCTGGAGTCTGTCAGCTGTCAGGCCAAGAGGAAGTCGGCTCTGATGATAATTTACAACATATTCATGCATTTCCAAACACCTGACACTAGGGGGCGCTGTGCTTGACCTGAGAATAGTCACAGTTGCACGTGAGGTTTTGACCATGCGGAAACCTTCCGATCTCTCTGGTAAAGCCAACGCGGAAGTGACTTAAACTGCAATTCATAGACTGGCCGTTAGAGGCTGGCTCCAAAAGAGAGCTTAATCTCATTGAGCCCCATGTTAAAATGGGCAACTTTACAGCAAAAAAAAAAAACGTGTTTACAGCCTGGTACAAAAATTGATTTTGGTCTATATAGCTAATATTACCCTTCCTGACAACTGTGAGGAGGGTGAATTTTATATAACTCACCCGTTTAACTGATATTAAGCCTTCTGCAAATTAGGTGCATGGTCACTTGAGTGACAAGTTCAGCTCCAATCACATCCCGCCTCTTTGCACATTTTCGATTATCTGGGAGTGACTGCTAAGATGGCGACGGCCGGCTCCGCCCACTTTAAGCTTCAAAAAGCTCCTCAGAAACCTGCGGGTGATGTCATGGACACTACGTCCATGTTTTATAGTCTATGGTTTTGACACAAGACGGTTGGTCGTCTGGATTTCAAGGGCTAGTAGATGCCAAAACTACACCGTTCTGCTGTAAAAAAAATGTTTAACTACATTGACGGCCAGTTCTAATATGTTTCTATCAAATATTACAAAAAAAGGTTATTCAAGTTTAGTTTCTTAGGTGTTCATGGTAAATTAGCAGCATTGCTTCATATTATAAGACGCGGTTGATTTAATAAGAAATTATAAATGAATGTTAGTGATTTTAATGAGATGGTGTAAATAACATCCACATTATTGGCGGACAGAAGCATCTGTCTGTAGGGAAAAACAGACTCCAGGTCTTAATCTGGTTGTGTTCGATGAGCTGAAGGAGACTGTAACAGTATAATGGGGTTTCGCTTTGGGTGTCTCTTGAGAAAGAACTAAATTTAGAGCCGGTAGAATATAACTGGGCAACAGCGCATTTGATATACTCTAGACAAGATACAAACTGAGCCGCCAACACTGACAAATAATGTACATGTATCTGTAAAAAAAACATTAAAGTTTACAGGGTGACACTTCACGTATACAAAGAGCCAAAAATAGAATAATGAGAGCAAAAAGTTTTGTGTGTGTTTATGTTAGTACACTCAAACTTAAACGTTTTCAACATTTGTCAGTCTGATGCTCATGTCGCCCTGAGAGGACACTACACTTTCCAGCTGTGTTTAGATTGCTTGACCTCTGGAGATATCGGCAAATGGTACAAAGCTTCACGGATGCTGCAGGACTTCACCACACAGTCCTTATAGAGGCATCGTCAAAAACGGCCCATTAATGGGAAAAAAACTTCAAGCAAGCACGTTTTCATTGGCAAACAAGAAACCAAGACTTGTGATGACCATAAAAGCAGAACTGACACTGACAACACACGCTTGGCTTTGAGGGCTTATTGATGACGAGTTTTTTTGTTTGTTGCAATTTTAACAAAATTACTACACAAAAATGTTTTGTAATACTAAAGCCAAATACAGTTACCCACTGAAAAAAAACGATCTAACTAGTTGTATCACCTATAGGGAGCATTTACATGACACCATTTTCAACTAAAACTGTTTCAGTCGTTCATTTACACAACAACAGCGTTGCATGAGCCTGAAAATGCAAACTTTGGCTGCCGAATACTGGCCTGTAATGCATAACACAGTGGCTCTAGTCATTTTCACACATCTGATAATTTGGCAACGTTGTCGTCTATATGTGAAACTATAAGAAAAAAACTTTTCCATTTTAACGAAAATTATGAAAATGAATCACGGTTTTAATATAAATACAAGCAAAAAATGTTACTGTAGTTAAACTACTGTATGGTAATTTGCCATGACTTTGCAACAGTAACCACAGTTTAACCATAGTATTTGTAGTTAAACTTTGGTTATACAATTGGTAATCAATCTGCCAATATAAACATGGTTAATACACTTTTACTATACTAAACCATTTTCATAAAGGGTGTTAACCCTTAGTCAGCAATGAGATTCCATTACTTGAGATAAAGACCCCAGTATCCTCATTTCATAAGTGTGTCTCCTATAGACTTTCTTCCTTTGACCTTTTTCCTCAACAAATTTCTCCAGGAATTGCAAATTATCTGAGCTATGCAATCCACATACATTTCACTGTTCGTCAACAATGGCCTTATTTGTTTCCATAAAAAAAATCGGAGACAAAGTTAACACGTAAATGAAACCTAACTGAGATCTCCGGAGTGATGAAATAGCAACCGCCATGCAGTAAGAATTCCCCCCGGCCATGAATCAAAATCAAAACATAAGGCTTTATTGTATTTAATGCACCATTAATCGTTTTAACCCAATGACTCACGACAGCACCCCACCAAAGCATGCATATTGCAGCAAGCTGCAGAATCCCCCCTGCGCGTTTCCCTCCCAGTCCTGCTGCTGCTCCGCCCCGGGATCGACTGCGTCTGCGGTTGCCTTTCCTCCAGATGAATTATTGGGTAATGGATCTCCAGATTTTCCGGCCTCAGCACTTCTGCTCACCCTGCTGGCCCGCGTTTATTAGATGTGGCCCCTGTAAATTTCTTCTGCTAGATTTTCTGCTAATGTTTGATTCATATCACTAGCAAAGGTCAAGCTATCCACTTTCAATAATTCAATATCCACATACTCTCAAGTCTGGGTCATATTAAACGTGCGGAAGATGTTCGGCCAGCCGTGTCGAAGCAAAATTCCTTTTGCACCTTAAAGATGAAACAAAACAAAATCCTTCACAGAAACGCAGCATTGCGGGTAACAAAATCCTACTGAAAATCACAGGCTGGTTCGTATTGGTGTGGTGATGGTGGATCAGCAAAGCAATGCGGAACCAACGAAACCTAACTGGTGATAAATTAGATCTCTTTAATATTGCTCTCATTGTCTACGCCAGAGGTTCAGTAAACTGCGCCGACATGTTGTGCAGAGTTCGTGTCCCGGCTCCTGTTCCCCTCTCTCGTCCTATAATTTCCTCTCTCACTCTTCACTATCCTATCAATATAAAGGCAGAAAATTATCTCTCTCCTACATTTTGTTTTAGAGTTATGAAATTTTACAACATGGTGTTTTTTTATATAAAAGAGACATCACAAGTTGGAGTTAAAAGTAACACTAGACACAAAGATTAACTAGTTCAATTTTAACTAGCACAAACTCCCCACTGGCCGAAATGTAAAATTGTACTGTATGTTGAAATGACTCGTAAAGCCATTTGTGCTTTAAATTTTAAAGTGACGGTTCACCCAAAAATGAAAATTTTGCCAACATTTCCTCACCCTCTTGTCATTTCAAACCTGTATGACTTTCTTTCTTCTGCAGAACACAAAAGAAGATATTTTGAAGAATGTTGGTAACCGAACACCGGTGGTACCCATTCACTTCTATTGTATAGACACAAAGCCAAGTCAATTGGCACCACCGTTGTTTGGTTACCAACACTCTACAAAATATCTTGTTTTGTGTTTGAAATGACAAGAGGGTTAGTAAATGATGGCAGCATTTTTATTTTTGGGTGAACTGTCACTTTAAGGCAGCGAAAAAGTCACAGTGGAAAAAGCAGAGATTCAAATACAAACATTTCAAAGGCAATATTTGCCGTGTTGTCCTCTCCACATTCATTTTTATAGCTCTATACTTTCACTCTCTGTCAACATTTACCGTGTTCCATTACTGCGTTTATGTTTATTTCTCCAAAGAAATGTTACGGAACAAAAAGACATCTACAATAAAGCTGATATTTACATTAAACATAACCGAGTGCTCAAAAAGTTCATGATGCTATAAAAACCACCAACAACTATTTCCTCTTGGTGGTGATGCTAGCTGACTAGAAGAGTCAAGATGCCACCAGCGTACCAGCAACTCAAGTTGCGTGCAGCATCCATACACAGCATGCTTTTCAGTAGGGATTATCTTGGAATTATGGGTAACGTGAGAAAAAAGACACACGTGAAATTTTACAGCCCCCAATGACGTATCCCATCATGCACTATGGTGCCGTTTCATATCTTGCCAGGTTTACGATTCCGAGTGCGGTTGGATTTATGTTCTTCCGCTGAGCTGTTGAGCCTCTCTGACGCGTCGTAACTCAAGCGCAGTGCACTAGTGGACAATTCCACTCTTAATTCCCTCTTCACTTCTCTCTTTCTACCAAGCACACATCCCTGCAAGTCACCAAAGATGTTTTCCACAAACATTCTTATGTAACACAAGCCTTCTCTCCGCAGAATGACAGCGCGCTCCCTGGAGATCTATGAGGAATGCGACAGACTTCATCGGCTGACCTCAGCTTCACACCCACGGGCCGAGGCGTCGCTCCCCATGAAAACAAAACAGCATCTTTGGAAGCCGCCCGCTTGTGCAGTAAATACGATTGGTCACGTAGTATTTTAATCAGCCTGGAGATTGATAGCAGCGGCTTGTCATGTTAACTGTGATCATCATTCAAAGCCCCGGGCATTTCACGTCTGTCAGGTGGGCGGAAAGTCTCCAGCGCTGCCGTGAGTTAGGAGACCCAAACCTGAAGTTAATCCACCTCCGCCCGCCACAGAAGAGAACATAGATCAGCCTGGACGTCGGTGCTGGCAGTTTATCCGAGAGGGAACCGGTTTAGATGGATATGGAAATTGATCGGGCTTTTGTGCCGATCGGGGAGGTCTACGGTCTAAACTGCGGTAAACTGCAATTACTTCCCTCACAAGAAGACAGTTTAAACCAATCAAAGTTGAATATTATGAGCTACAGTAGGGCGGTAACGGGATATTGAGTTTAGACAAATGCGAAACTCGATGTGGACAAACGCTGGTTAAATCTCTTCATCCTGAACCGCACATAAACTGTGTTCAGTGGCGTGGGACGGATTCGATTCATGAACGCGGATAAACAAATAAATGAATCAATGAAGGGTTAGAATTGTTAAAGTACTGTTTGCATGAACAGAGAAGAATGGAAGACATCAATGGAAATTTGCATCCATGTCTTTAAGAACTATTCTTTATTGAATTTTTTTTTTTTTCAGAGGGCATTTAACTTTTAATAGGTAAATATTACATAATTAAAATGTAAAACATATTATTTACCTTTATAAGATTGTTTGTTTTTTACATACAGTGTGTCATCAATTTGTATTGTAACGAATTGAAATGTTGTCTAAATTATTACTGTTGATATAGGTCTAGAATGTCATAATATCATATGAATATTATAAAATATCAAAATAAAAAACGGCTTCTTCTTGCAAGAAGCCGTGTACACTGAGTGTCCTAGATGATGTAGAACCGAACACAGGAACATTGAAACATGTCGTTTGGAGCAAAATGTTCTTTTAAAAGTCATTTTCAGATTTAAAATGTTCAAATTATTTGTTGTAAGGGAATCTTAATGTTTAATAAAATATGTACTCTTTGCTTCTGACACTTCATTTTTTTAAATTCTGTTAAAAATAGCACCATTTTTCATTTTTGTCTGTCAATGTAACCTTATTCTTCTCTTATTGAGCTTTGGAAAAGAGAGATTGGTAGAGAGGATAAAGCATTTCCTCCTTTCTTAAATTGGATCTTCTCTGTGCGGTGGAGAGAGAGAGGCCAAAGAATAAACTTATAGAAGATGAGGTCAGAGAGAGCATTAGATGAACAGACTGAGATATCCAGCCGGGCTGGAGAGGGAAGAGATAGAAAACTGTGAGTGTATCAATTCATCCATCTCTGTTAGTCTGAAAGCTGTCAGAATTACAATGACACCTCAGACCGTGTGCAAACAGCTTTCTCTCTGCATTCAGCGACACAACATGATACTGTTTTCACAGCATGTCTTTTTTTTTAACAATGGCATGTGGACTTACTCTCAATACTATATAGAGAGTTTATGCACTATTTTACCTCACAATACTGTATCTAGACAAGACTGTATTTATATTGGAGGAATATAAGATGACACCATCTATTTACATTTATACATTTGGCAGACACGTTTATCAAAAGCGATATTGAGTACATTCAATATACATTTTTTTTATATCAGCACAGTTTGTGTTCCCTGAGGATCAAACCCATTGACCGTTGCATTAAAGTCCCAGTGAAACACCTTGGAACGTGCAGCATTATTTGATGTGTTGACGTGACGTCCTTAAGGCTAAGGATTTCCTTTGTAATAAAAGGGAAAAAAAACGTTCATTTTGATTTCACTGAGACTTTAAATGTCCAGTGTATGAGAATTAGCGGCAACTAGTGGTGATGTTGCGAACTGCAACCAACGGCTCACTCCACCCCTACCTCCTCGAAGCACTATGACGGCCGACACAGAATTAAGATGTCATTCCGTTTTCGCTTCTTTCCCGAAGGAGGTAACGTATTTACGAAACATGCTCTAGAGCAGTTTGTCCGTTTAGGGCTACTGTAGAAACAACATGGCGAATTCCATGTAAGGGGACCCGCGGTGTATGTAGATAGAAATAGCTCATTCTAAGGTGATAAAAACGTAACGCTTCATTTATTATGTAAGGTCTTTATACACCTCAGAACACATACGTAGTTATGTATATTACTGTATATTGCATTTCTGTCAATAGATCCTCCAAAAAATTACACCAAAGCTCTACTAACTACAGGAACAGATCTGAGATCTTAACACAAACTCAATGATTTCTGTTCCACCAACATCCAAATTCAGAACAATCTACTATAACTGAAAATATACCGTAAATAACCTAAAATAAAGTTATAATCCAATGCATGAGAAAAGATCAATAATATAGCCTACATTAAATAACTATAGACCACAAAAACTAATAAAAGAACCAAAATAGTTAGACGTAATATACAGCTTCCTGCTGTTTCTCTACTGTCAACCCTTCCGGAACTCAAACGGATACACTTGTTTGCTTTCCAAAACATTTTTCTAATGAGCGTCATGTTATGCTTTTTGAAAAGGACAATTTTCAAGCAAACGTCCCATCAGCATCATTTTCCGTTCCAGCCATCAAGCTTGATCAAATCAGTGAGTCTCTAATGAGAAGCCTGTTCACAATCCAATTATTTTTTTGCAGGACATCTGCGTTTCCAGCCAGTGCCCACAAGGCACGTGCCACGCTGGCTTATCCGTTTTCATCTGGTGTGGTTTTACACCCACATTTTAACAGAACAGAATCATGGCACCAAATTTGGCGCACGTGCTAGCCAATGAGGGGTTCTGGCTGGCATGTTTGTGAACATATGTGACTGATTTGAGACACAAACATCAGAGACATGTTTTGTAGACCCTCCAGCTCACGGCAGGTCAATGTGCAATGTCTGGGCTCACAGAGGCCTAGAGACGTGCCACCAGACCAGAGCTGAACATCTCCAATGCCAACATCGGTGACACAGATCACGGGCTTACCAGATTTATCCTGCAACACACTGGGACCAGACTCTATCTTGCTGTCTTTCTCTCAGAGCGGTTGAGGTTCTTATTACTGAACAAAGAGATCAAATGCGCTGGATTCAATACAAGTTAAGCATTGGCGTATAGAAATGCAGTATTGGTGGCATATTGTCAACAAGGAGATTTAGGGAAAGAAGATTATAGTAAGGCAACGCAATGCTAAAATAAACATTCGGTCATTATTAATTACAAACCAGTATGACACAAATAGAGATGTTGGGCAGAATGTTGGTGACTGACAACTGTAGTCACCACTGACTTTGAGTGTTTTTTTATCGTACAATGAAAGTGAATGGTGACCATATGTATTGCCTCACTGTAACCTTATTTGTGCAAATGAAATTTTTATTTTACACCATTTATATCCATTTATGCATTTGACAATTTTCAACTATTCCTGTAACATGTGTTAACATAAAACAAAACGTTGAAACAATGCTTATCTATGCAAAAATCTAATATCCCATATCTTAGTATGACTATGTAAAGCGGGTAATTTTAGCATGAAACATGCAAGGATTTAAGAGAAAGATGTTTAACATTGAAAAACGTAAATACATCATTGATAAATAACTAAATGCTTGTCTGTCTAGAACAACAATCCCACAGCAAAAATAATGCACATTTGAATGAAAAATTACGGCTTAAATAAAAATACATGGGCCACATTACTGTTTGCATTTACATTTATTCATTTAACAGATACTTTCATGCAAATTAATATCCACAGATGCTTTCGGGAGCTTAAATTCTCTGAACATTTCTCTAAGACGCCTTGATATTAGTGGAACTTATCGAACTGAGTAAAAGTTTTGCAGTGCACCATGGATCTCTTTAGACAAGAACATAACCAACATTGTTCATCGTGTATAAGCGCTAAACGCTTGAATTATATCATTAAGCAGAATTATAAAAGAAAGGCCCAGAATTACTGCAGCATAGAGGGTCTAATGAAAATCTTTTCACAGCCGAGAGCAACAAAGACCCGATTACTTCTGTCAAAGCATTAATATTACACACTAAATGTGCGTGGGACATTCAAATAGAGCTGTACAAATACCATGTGCTCTCACCCTGAACAATGTCAAACAAGAGAGCGAGATTATTTCTATTCTCACTTTCAATGCTTATAATATATATAATCAGACATAAAGACTACGGTAAAGGTTTGTCCACACTACAAAAATAACTTCAAGATGATGTCAAAAATGTAAAGGAATAGTGAAGTCCACACTATAACACTAGGAACGATATCGTTTGGATCACATTCAGAGAGGTTTTTTTCCAGCTAATAAATGCATCTACCTTAATTCATTGAGGTGAAATTGTTTTATATTAAATATTCATTTGAGAGCAAAGAACGCCTGCAGAATGCTTGCATTAGAACAACTGGAGCAGCTGAGCATAAATCCTTTTATTGGATTTATCTTAAGATAATGGAAGCTCATTTTAAAACATTATAAAATACTTTTCTAGCCAACATTAAATACGCAGCGAAGAGAAGAAACCTTAAAAAGACAAACAAATCTGCTTGTCATACCATTAGTGACGGTGCCACTAAATCTGTCGCGTTTCCTAATGAGTTACCGAATTAATTGGAGCTCAGACGCTTTCCTTCTGTTCTTCGGTTCAAACGTGAGGTAAAAACAGAAGCATCTAAAAGCGAAAGCAAATGAGTGAACCCAGAACAGTGCAAGAACTTCAAAGGCTTGTGCTGATATTCGCCAGAGACCGGAGAGAGATCGAAACACTCGGGGAGTCATTATGAGCCAACACAATAGTGCGGCTCATTACAGTGCCATCAAAATAATCCCCAAACCTCCAGAATTCCTACCGCACAACAGGGAAGAGAGAAAAACAGTTGCTGTTCGCACCAAATGCAGATAGAGCAGATAGTTTAACACAACGGTTTTAGCAACGGGTATTCGTGGCATGCAAGACACCTGGGCAGTGACATCACCTCACCTGCAGCATCTGGTCAGCGTGTTCTCTGGATTATCAAAGGATTGATGGGCAATTAAAGGAACAGTTCACCCATAAACTGTAAATGAGAAATCGGTCATGATTCGCTCGCTGTTGTTGTTATTTTTGCTACGGTACACAAAGGGAGAAAAAAAGTACACAAATGTAAATGAATGTTTGCAAATAATACCTTGCATGCAAGCATTACCAAACAGTTAAATTCATAAAATTCAATTTTGTATGACTTTTAGGTTTGTTTGTTTACTGTATTTGTAGAAAATCTTTACAATAAGGTTCTATTTGTAAACATAGTTTATGCATTAGCTATCATGAATTAACAATTAAGAATCTTTGCTAAAGCTGCAATCTTTAACTTTTTGTTTGGTAAAAAAAAATCAGTATTCAAAACTACTGTAAAGTTAATAGAATATTATTGTTAGGCGTTACCACTTAAAGGTCCAGTGTATGACATATAGCACCATCTAGTGGTGAGGTTGCAATTGCAACCAATGGCTCACTCCACCCTCCCTTGCAGTTGTCAAAGCTTCATTAAATTACAGGATCTTCTCTCACCTAAACAACTCTTAAATTGAAGAACTCTGTGACTGTGAATAATAAATATAACTAAACAAATGTCTCTGACCGGTCAATCAGTGCTTCTCTTTATACATCTCTAAAGATATAGTTACTGTATGTATATTATAGTGCATTTCTGTCAATAGATCCTTCAAGAAATTCCACACAGCACCTTTAATGTAGCTGCTTCCTTGAGTTTTGCGAAACAAAATTATTTTCTACATTTAAAAATTCATTAAACGGTTTTTAATACATATTTCCTCATGAATTTCCCTAAAGCATTTACAATTGATAGCATTATTCAGGGAATTGATTAAATTAGAAACTATATTCCAAACATTCCTCATACAAAAAAAGAGTCTTTGCTTTGCTTTGGGGATGTACTGATATCCTGTTACTATGAAAATGGGCTCAATAAATGACCTTTAGCAATTACAATTTATGTATTATTGATCATGCCTCTCAAAAGCCAATTTATACAAGAGTATGCGACTGTCAAGTCCAAACACAGGAATGTAGCGTTTAACTTCGGTTGAGCGAACATCCGACGATACAAAAAATGGACAAAATTCAGGGTCATGCTGAGTGCTGAGTTCTTTTTTTCGTTTCACTACCAGAGAGAGAGAGAGAGAGAGAGAGAGAGAGAGAGAGAGAGAGAAGAAATAATTAAATCAGCACAGCAGTTTTGCATTGATTTTGCGAGGACTCTTGCAGCATTAATTGACTTGAGCAAGCACATCTGAAGTAAAACAAACAAACAAACATTGAGAAAGGCATCAATTATAAAAGCTGCTGACTTCAGGTGCATTAACAAATGGATTCAAGTCTGCAATATAACCGCCATTATGATTTCACAATGGCTACTTTACACTTAAGACCGACTCGAGGTCAGAAAGCTGCACACGTTAGAAGAACAAATCAAGGTGCTGTTAAAAATAAAAGGACACGGTGTGTGTAGGAGGAGTACAGAATGTCACACTGTCAATTTATGCTGAGTTTAAATGGAAAAACTGCATTACAGTATTGTAGTACAGACACAAAATGTGCTTCATTTACATGAAAAGGAAAAATATTCTTTATTCAATCAAACGTCATTACAAAACTCTTCCTTCAGTGGAACACAAAAGAAGATGTTTTGAGAAATGCGTCCATCCATATAATGCAAGTCAATGGAGACCAATGTTGTTCCCAACGTTCTTCCAAATATCTTCTTTTGTGTTCTGCAGAAGAAAGAGTCATACAGGTTCGGAAAGACATAAGGGTGAATAATTGATACAAGCATTTTTATTTTTGGGCGAATTATTTCTTTAAAGCCACAATATGTACAGTATATTTGGACCGCTAGATGGCGCACTTTCGAAACATCAACAAAAGGCGAAGCTAAATGACGTTATGCAGGAGAGTGGAATTATGGGACATGTCGTTTTCACCATCCAGAGGCGTATGGAGATCGCCCGTCATGTTCACGGACGAGGTAATGAATGAATTTTATTTTATGTCATCGTAATGAATTCGCTTGCAAGAAACGTGGAATGTAGTGCTACGTTAGCCCGCGACTGATACTGGACTTTGTCCATTGATTTGGTAGCGTAATGCTACACAGTTTTACCTGTTTAAAACAGTCATACAGTCGTCGTTTAAAAAGTAAATTTGAATTTACAAATAACGTTACTGGCTACACATTTTTGTGCGACATATACTGTATTTAATTACACTACAATAGACTTGTTCATACTGTGTCATCGAACAACACCTATTCCAACAATAATAACTAAAATACAGACATATACTGTATTTCATAGGTTAACTGCATTCATAACTATTCAAATAATCTGTGCATGAGTATTTTGTGTACAATAAATAAAATGTGCTTACCTGTCTATTAAAACACATGCGAGAGCGGAGTCTCTGTCGAGTCCAAATTGGTCGCGAAGCTCTCTCCATTTAGAAAACGGCACACCGATATTAATCCTCGTTTTATTTCTTCGTTTGTCCATAAGCCTGCTTGCCTCATTTGGCCTACGTTTACTCTTTTTTGGGTTTCCTTTACTAGCCAAAGAGTAATCGTGATCCACAATAACAGAACAACAGATGCTGCGTCCCAGATGCTGAACAACCACTTCCGCATTTGCGTGTTGCCATAGTTTCTACAACCGGAAACTGAGGGTAGTGCGGAGCATCGGATATTAAGTCCCTGATATGCGACAAATACAAGGGAGACAAGAGACGGGCCATTATTTGAAATAGGAATTTCTCTAGATTTGCACATTCCTGGGAACATTTGGGATAATGTAAATACACAACTGTATGAAATATATCCCACTGTGCAAGTGATTTTTGGATATTTCATAACAAAATTATTCCATATTGTGGCTTTAATTGTCCTAAAATAGACTATCATATTCTTTATGTGACCTATACGTTTTCACACTCACAGACAAGGCAGTAAGTACGGGTGTGTGTCTGTGATGCCTCGCATAAAAGTGTCACGGATGGAGGACGAGATCATACTGCAGTGATGGCATCTTTAGTCCAATTGACATTTAAATGGGAAACATGACATGCTATAATAAAGCGTGTGTGTGGGGGGGTGATGTCCTTTCAGAAGTACCTTTCCAGCTGAGGCAGCAGTGCAGAGAGAGAACACATACAGATGGCAAGGATGAAAGAGAGAGAGGAACAGAAAGAGACCTGCTTACAAGAGAAGAATTTTTTAGCTTCAAAACAACAGCATACTACTTACAAGTATGAACGTTCTCTATATGCATTGTTTATGCGCTACTTCTTTCAAACTACATACTTTAAAAAGTAGTGCACAGCATGCTTTATACTGTATACTGCGCTTTACACTGTAGGCTTGTTTCTCTTTTTCGCTCCTTTAAAGATCACACGCTGTCTGCAGAATGCACTGCGTCGGCACGTCAGCCAACCTTGACATCTGTCTCTCACGCATTCACAGCATGAGATGAGCAATCCGCACTCACACAGAGACATTCCCCCCGGCCAGCGTTCTGATCGCGCGCTCACGGATGTGCCTCCGATCCATACAGTCATTCTATTACGTATAGAGAGAAGTCACGCGTTTGCATAACGCAAGGTCACCTCGCATCTTCTGATGTTCTCCATGATCTGTCATCCAAGAATGCGGACTCATTATCAACAGTGGCCGTATCAACGAGCGAGCCGAGATCAGACGGCTCTTTCAAAGTTCATACAAATCTCTCACGCAGATTCCTGCACTGCAGTTTAACTAGAGGAAGACGGGAACCTCCCCGGATGATGTATTTAAGGGATGGATGGCCAAACCGAACCAAACAACGATCTCAACTTCTAAAGTCGCCTTACCGAATCCAACAGAAGCTCTTACATTGAGAAAAGCCCATGGGAGGCAGAAGAGTCAGAGATGCTCTTCCATGCAAAGCCAAAAGTCCGTGTGTAGCTGAGATTTCATCTGCCGACCAACAGCTACTTTAAAAGTGCAAGCCACAGACTTAATGAGCTCATTACGGAGAGGCTGTGGAAACATCGCCCTGGTTTCAGCATTACTCAATGTCACAGGAGCTGCAGAGAGGTCAATGGATAGAGAGAGAGACTTACATTGTTGACATGAGTAATGTTGGCTTAATAAAGGAATGTTCGGATGATGTTCAGATTCTCGTTTGCTCTGGTCGCCTCTGGACTTCTTGTTAGTTTGACTTCAGAAAAGACCTCGGGTGGAAGCAATGAGAGTAATGAAACCACAGTATTCCTCCGGGATCAAAACTCAAATTTGTGTGTCATTAAATTAAAACCTTGTCTAATATATATTTATCCTGGCTTAAGAAAAACAGAATAGACAGCTGTGGCCAGAATTGATGTCCTACTGGAAATTAGACGTCTTTGCGTTTTTGATTTAAATATATTATTAAAGATGTCTTGGGGGGGGGGGCGCAACGGTGTTTCATGCATTCTGACTTATTTACAATGTTAAACATGCTGGCTTCTCATGCTTAACATGGTCAACTTGTCAAAAAACGAATTGGACGTATGACGTAGTATTTCTGTGCTCGATACACTCCCCCTGCGTTCGTATTGGTTTCGGAAAGTTTTTTTTGAACATGACAATCCGTTTCGTAACAACGTTTCTTAGTTCCTTATTGAACAATTCTCCCGGAAAAGCACGCGGCACGCCCACGCTTCAAACAAGGAAAGCGGGAGAAGGAGCATGCGCACACGTCACTTTCACTTACTGTATGTGCAGGAGAGAGAGAGAGAGCACGTTCGTGAAGTTTAGCTGTGTTTGTTTGTTCACTGCATTTGGGTGATGAATGTTATATAAACGGTGGATATAACGCTGGATTTGGAGATCGTTTGAAACTGATAGATGGAGCGGTCCCAGCGCTAAAAGATGCCGGACATGAACCGCACATGGTAAGTGAAATTGATGTCTGTTTTGTTGGCAATGGGTGCGCACGTGCTTTAGTTCCGCCTACGCCTCCCAACCCATCCCCCAGCACACGTTTTCGGAAAAAATCGTAGAGCTGTATCTGTCTTTTATAAATGCGATCAAATAAAGACTACTGATATTTGAAGGGTACGATACTATTCTGTAAGTACAATGAGAAATGCAGAAACTGTGTCAGTTATGACCACTTTAAAAACGTTGTATTAATGTTGCACTTGGAATGTAAACCGAAGCTGAGCTTTGAAAACGATTTAAAGAGATTGTGAGAAACTTTAGGTTTCTTTTGTCCGTTTTGTGCCATACAGTTCGTATTTTGACGATTTAGTTTTACTTAAGGGGGCATTAAAGGCCAACATTTTACAAATATGCCCCCCAGACATCACTTTTGGCCACTTCTCAGATAGTTTTGTTTACATTTTTTTTCACAGTATATGATTTTGCTTTTCTAAAAATCAATGTAAGAAACACACGAGGTTTCTTGTTTCCTCCCCAAAATAATCTAAGAAGCAAAAGTCTCCATTTCCTCTCCATCCGACCTCACTGCAACAACAGAGACATCAAAGAGATTTCATTTGCATTTTCTTTCCAATGGACACCCCGGTCTATAAAATCAAACAAAAAGAATGACTTTACCATCCTAAACTTTATCCCTGATTTCTATCTGGATCTTGTTCGTCCTCAGTTGTTGGCTGCAGTAAATGGCATGCCTTTCTTTAAATGCCAGATCCCAGCACACGCTGAGGCGGGCCGGGCATCTGAGCGAGACCTTCGCCTTTCGTCTGTTTCAGCGGGGACGCACGCTGCAGTTAAGCTGTCACACCGCATGAGCACTAAGGTAAAGCTTCTCAGAATAGACGCAGCAGGAAACAGCAGCCCGACACGTGGCCGAGGAGACAGCCGCAGCACCTGTATCGGCCCGTCCTCCTCCGTGAGGCAAATAACACCAGACAGACCTTTTAAAACACAGCTTTTCAAAGCACACTGTCACAAGCCCTCAGTATTTAACTAACAATAGGAGGAAGGTGTCAGCTCGTGAAGGTTAGGGAGGGTGAACTCACTTTTACTGAAAGGAGATTAAGGTTATCTTCGGCAGGCCTTTCACTGGTCCACTTACGTGCTAATGCTGCAGTTTAAAAGTGGAAAGTGGGTAAATTTAAAGGTGGGGTATATTTAACAGAGCGACTTTAGATTGCTCTATTTACTGCGTCTGATTCTGAAGTAGCAGCATTTTGGCCAAGCGTTCATGCGCTTAAGAGCCAATTTGCTATCTTTGCGATGCACACTAAGGCTGGAAACGTGCATACTTTGGAAGAAAAGACTTTACCTTTAGGCCTTTTTATTCAGTCAAAAAGTCAAAAAGAACCATTAAATAAAAAACATCTTGTTGTGTGTAAGGTATTGTCATTATTAAGCATAAAGTATACACACCTCGGAAATCCTATGCATACTATTTAGGACAGAATACATATCGCTGCTGTCCTTCTGAAACCTTGTGTCTCCATATTTCGTCATTTTTTTGCTATAAATCATTATTGTTAGTCACTCCTTATGTTTGTTACCGGGTTTTGCAAATGTCTAAAAGTATTAACAAGTGCTTTCAACTTTGTCAAACTATTTAAAAATTATTGTTTTATTTTCATTTCCTGAATTTGGACAAACAAGGTTTCAGAAGGACAGCGACGATGTATTAAAACTGATTGACGTGTTTGCAGCTGTGTTTTTAACTAGTTCACTTTTAACCCCTATAATTTCTGTCAAATTGTATCAGTAAAAAACGTGCCAAACATCTTTATTATTTAAATGAACCCCTGATATGAATTACAACTCGAATCCTAAACCATAACCAGAAAATTACAGAAAACTCAGTGTGTGATATATTCCTCTGAGTGCTTTTATCCAAAGCAACTCGCACATTTTTTTGTTAAATTAGCTGTGAATGAATGACAGGTTTGAGCTGGGGGAAACTGGTGTTTTTGTTTCTGTAGGTGAACAGAATGCACTGATGCAACAAGACAATTAGAGCAAAAATACACAAATGTGCAGTGCAGCGGAACGGCTCAATTTCATTAAGAAGTTATGTCTAATCACTTGTAAAAAAAAAAAACTGAAATAAATGGTGGTGCCATCTGTTCAGTAAAAGCAGGAGAGAGAGAGAGAGAGAGAGAGAAAGAGAGAGAACCTCATTAGCTTCGTGTGCCAACATACAACATTATGGGTCGAACTATTTTCTTAGTGAAAAAATCTAAGAAAAGTATCTCGACCTAAAAAGGATTGAAAGCGTCATACCGGTTCGAATGAACAAAGTGAATAAATATTGTCAGAATTCACTTTTGAGTAAACTTTTCAGTGATCAAAATGGACAAAAATGGACAGCAGGACACAGATGGTGACTTAGTGACGCTAAGTTAAACAAATAATGCAGAATATTCCTTTGACATCAATCACTCTTTGTTTGTCGCGCTGTTCATTTAAAAGGTTTTGCACATTTATCAAACGGACACCACGTCGCAGTGGACAGGCGAGTTAATAAATGTTTAGAACATCGAGAGTGTTGTTTGCAATCCTAAAGGTTAAATCTCTCTTTCTTGCCACTAAAAGCTTAGTCAGAATAATACCGGGTTCTTGTTTTCCCTCCCTTGTTTTTCAAGAAACACGAGTCTTACAGAAACAACCAGATGTACGCGGTCATCTTCAGGGTGGTCAAAAGTGAATGAAAAAATGAAACGAAAATCAAATCTATTCGTTACACTTAAGAAAAACCCTCCCATGAGTGTTTTCTCAAAAAACACCCTTCAAATCTCTGCCAGGTAACATAAATCCAGAGGTGACTCTTAAACAAAACCCCTTCAAATATTCCTAAAAGAAATATTTGCTTTTCCACAATGAAAGCATGAGGTGAGAGCATGTGGTTTGGATTACCGTAAATCTAAACCATTTCACGCCGTCTCAGGAAACAAGGAGTGAAGCGGATCTTTCCAGCTCTGGGCCTGGAACGCTCCTCCACAATCTGCTCACCATCGCTTCACTTATGTCTCTGACCGCTGGGAGATTTGTAGGTCACACTTTGGTCAGTGCCAGGAGACATTTCAAAGCAACATCATTAAAATCATTAATCAAGGTCTTAAAGTGTTTAGCACATCTTTGTTACCTCTCTCTCTCTCTCTTTCATTAGTCACATCCTGTCCCACCGGAGTGATGTCTGATTTTGCTGTGTACACTAAAGCTGTGATTGACTTCAGCATTTGTGTACGTGTGTGTGCTTGTGATAAACTGTTGTGATTTGTGTGTGTATAGAGGAGGTAAGTGGCGGTGCTCTGTGTCTGGTGGGTTAGAATAGATGTCACAGTGATTTTTCTGAACAGTATGACACAGCCTTCAGTGTGGACCGAGCCTGCTGTGATGTGCTCTACTAATTAAAGACAGCACTGGGTCCCTGTGGGGAAACACACACACAAACGCACACACACAGATGACATGGTCCATGTTAAGTTGGGCTCATCAGGGGCTAAATTAGAGCTAGATGCTGAAAAAACACAGTACAGTTTCTGACTTAAGCTTCTAAATGACCAAATTCATCCTCAAACACGCACACACACACACACACACACACACACACACACACACACACACACACACACACACACACACACACACACACACACACACACACACACACACATTAAGTTCCTTAAAGTACAAACAAAAACTACCCTGTTACCCAATTCCAGATGGAAATATCCAATGCTGCATGTATTGAGACATATACCAGATGCTAAAATCTGATTGTAGAAGCTCACTGTGATCGAGTCGTCGACTGAAAATCTGACCTCATCATGGTTAGGTGTAAGAGACACTAAGGTCAAGTTAGCAGATATTTGCATTTCAGAACTGCTAAACTTCAGCTTCTGTTATTAAAGTCAATCTGACAGCAAAATCACAGAGAAAGAGAGAGAGAGAGAGGAGAGAGAGAAGAGGAAAAAAGAAGACGAGGAGAGGAGAGAGAGAGAAAGAGAGAGAAGAAAGAGAAGAGAGAGAGAGAGGAGAAGAGAGAGAGAGAGAGAGAAGAGAGAAGAAGAGAGAGAGAGAGAAGGAGAGAGAGAGAAGAGGAGAGAAGAGAAGAAGAGAGAAGAGAAGAAAGAGAAGAGAGAAAGAATAGAGAGGTCAGAGAACAGAGAGCAGAGCGAGAGAGAGGAGGAGAGAAGAAGGTATAGAACGTAGATAAAAACACAGAGAGAAGTACACTGCGGAAAGGACACAGGAGAAGAATGAGAAAGAGACTGAGATGGAGAGAGGAGAAAGAGGGAAGTGAGAGAGAGCTTCCCAAAAGACCACAGAAGAAAAAGAGAAAGAGCAAAAAAAGAGAATGCCATCCAAGAGGATGAACTCACGTGGGGAGAGAGAGAGAGAGAGAGAGAGAGAGAGAGAGAGAGAGAGAGAGAGAGAGAGAGAGAGGCAAAGCAGCACAAAGCATGATGTCGCGTCCTGACCTCTGGTTCCGAATGCCCATGTCATCTTTATACTTGACAGATATGTTGCTGCCCCTGGAGATTGTGTCTTAGACTAGATTTAACTAGATTGATCTTAGATCTGCTTCCAAAAACACACACATGGAATTGTAGGAACGATTTGTGAGCTTTTGTGTATTTACGTGTCTAATGTTTTGTTGCGCACATCCTTTAAATATTAACATTATAATAACTATAATAATCTAAAAGTGCATTTACAAAGCTATCTATTTCCATTCACCTCAAACGCAGTACAACACTGCGTTTCCATTTGCATAGTATCTGTCCTAAATAATATTTAAAATTAGAATTAGTTAGAAATTGGAATTGAGTTAGTCCCAAATCATAGCATGTTGAAATGAGTATTCTCGTACTCTACTGACCACAAGGGGGAGGAGTTTAGTGACACTACATTAATAAGATCAAATAAGTGATACTTCATAAAATTAATAAATTAAATGATGTAAACATTATATTAGTAAGAATTAGAGTAGAATTTGGTCACCACAGGAAAATGAAATTATGACAATTGGATGGTGAAGAACATGCACAGTCCCAAGCCTTCCACTAAAGAATCAAATATTACTAACATACATGTAGCTCACATGCATGATAATAATATTTTATCATAATAAATGGCTTATTTTGAATGGCTGTCAATAAAAAAGTCGTTTCTGCCTCCAGGTGTGCCAGAAGAGTCATGCTACCCATCCAACCTTGACCCGTTAGAAATAAATGAGCTTTGCTAGAAAACTCTTAAATCCTTTCAGCTCCAAACAATAAACCAGTGTGTGTTCTTCAAAAACTATTTTCTTTGAAGTGTCTCCTGCAGATGTCTTTTACCATTAAGCCAATCTACTGTTAATAATCAATGCATTTGTAGACAGACAGACAGACAGACAGACAAACAGTCTTACTCTCTCGGGTTGCTGTGTCTGCGGGGGGATGATGATGCTGTTGTGAGATGTTGTGTTGTTTTCACGGCTTGTCTGGCACAGTTGTTTTAATGCAACTAATGAAAGCACACATCATGATAATTTCTGTGGCGTTTGCAGTTATGTGTGTGCGAGTTTGGGGACACAAGCACCTTTCATCTCTCTACCGCTTATTGCACAACATGTCAGTAAACGGCATACAGGTTACAGTATTTTTACGCTGTAGAAATAAAAACTCGTGATGAATACACATTCCTGTTATTATTGTGAAGGAATCTTGGTGCACTAAAACGAAGCTTTCTTTCTTTGTGATCTTTTAACAAATTGGCTCCACCTCTAAAGCAACTTTCCTTTTTAGCTGATGTAAGCAGGCCCTGTTATGTCTTTACTCCTCTAACCACCTGTCACAAAAACAATACTTTGCGTATTATTACTAAAGAATACTTTTTCTTAAAATAGCCTACATTGTTCACCACAATTCGAAACGTTTCCAACTGATGATGACGTCATGATATTTGCATACCTACTGTAGCCTACTGAAAAACAGGACAAAACAGTAGTTTTGAAATCGCTTTGCATTTGTTTAATTGTAATTGGTTTTTCGGTTCGTATAGTTATTGCTCGTCTAAAGACTCCTTTACACTGCAAACGAGATATAAATAATGATTCACATTCACAGCTGACAAAAAATAAAACACACTGATAAAGTGCTGACAGTTTACACAAATAGTTAACCCTTAAAACAATTGAAACCATTTGAAGTCACTTGCACATTTCACTAAGCACATTTCGTTTTAATCCCTTCCAGCATCTTTAACTTTCATGTATTTGTAATGTGGACAGTTTGTATAGTGTACTTTCACATGCTTAGACTCGCGCTCACAATCCCCACTAAATTGTACATTCATGCATAATACGTTAGGATGCTCAATAAAATAGTTGCGCGATCCAGCACTGCGGTCACACATATCTGGTCGGCGTCTAAAAGTGCTTCGTTAGCTAAACCAAGTCTACCAAGCAATCTGCTGCATCTCTACAACTAATCTCGTAACACGACATGCACACCAGAAACAAAAAACGCAACTTACCCAAGAACACGGAAGAAGTGCTCGTAGACATCACGTCTCCGGACTGCACTGAGAATCCTACAGAAACGTCTCCTTTGGTCCTCAGAATAAGCACATTGAGTCATTGAAATGATCTCTTAGTTTTGTTCTGAACGCAAATAGAGCGACATCACCACCGGAGATCACGCAAAGCATCTCTCAGAACTCCAAACGTCCTTGCGCGCCTCCAGAAACGCCCGAAAGATACCCGAAGTTCTCATCCACTTGAATAAAGATGCGTATCTCCTCCTCCTCCCCCTCCTCTCTCTCTGTGTGTGTATGAGGAACCACAGGCTGCTGGAGGTGTGTTAGGGGATGTGGGGACCTCTGCAGTTAAAGGAGAACACTTTCTTTTTGCAGAGATCCTGACGGACGCATTGGGCTTAAAATGAGGATCTTTTGCAGGATCCCGGGTACAGTGGAGTACTCTCAGGGGTACTTTAACTGTAGTAAACACAGCATTTTAATTAATTTAGGTTATTAAAAACAGTATGCAGCGGATGAGTAGTTCATTTGAATTAAAATAATGAGTATTTATAAAATCATAAATCAAAACGTCATTTTAAATGAAGTGATGATAACAAGCATTACTGTTAGTTAAAGCTTTTTGTATATTTATCTTTAAATTAATTACTCTAAAAAAGAAAGGAAGAAATTTAAAACAGACAAAAGTTATAGTAAACATTTTATTTAAAATCACATCTTGGTCAGCACAAATTTGTTTATAGTAGTTAAGATGATATGTGTAGTAGTAAAACTATGGTAATACAAATAGCTATCCATAAAAAAAGGGTAAAAATGGTTCATCCAAAAATGAATATTCTTATATTTACTTACCTCTTATCAGTCCAAAGTCATAGGCCTACTGTACAGGAACAACACAACAGTGATGAGCTGCTAACTACGAAACGACTGAATGCGAAAGGAACATTTTCCAGTTTCATCCAGTTACATAGACCTAAAACTCAAGCCAGTTTCCAGACAAAAACAAATCATTACTCTAGATCCTCAACTAATTCCATCATGTATCCGTTTATCGTGTGCCATCACCACCATTAGAAAAAACATTTAGACTCAAATTGAGTTGCTAACCAGCCCTAAACTCCTCAGAGTTCATCTTTTCGGGGATGACTGACCCTAAACGACCGAACGCAACCATCATTTCCAATTTCAAGCACACGTCCTCAGCTTCTCTCCAAAACCGCAGGATTTAAGTTTGTGTGCGTGTACAAGCAAATAAATTCTGAGTACATCTGCAGTGACACAAGCAACAAATGGTTTCGAATTCGAATGCATTATGGGATTATTTTTAGTTGCGTGAAAAACTTCAAAGGCCAACCGTGGCCTGTTTTTCATCTGATTATTCATGAAAGCAACACTGCAGGAGGATAGGACTTATTGCCATGACCTGATTACAGATTGCGGCAGATGCCGATGTTTAAAGTTACATATCTTGCATGGCGTAAAGGTGTTGAGGAGGGAAGATGTTGATGCTCTTAAAGCAGGGACAACAATTCAAGCTTTGTTTATTGACTTGTGCTGTAGCCTACTACAAAAATAACTATGTATTTTCCTCCATAATCGATCGACTATTTTAAGTTCTGAACATTGAGGACAAAGTTCTCTTCGCCATCATTAATTCATCATGGCCTCAGTTACAAGACACTCAAGTTCATCCACTAAATTTAGGTCAGACAGAAGGAAAATGTCTAAAAACAAAATGCCCATGTGTTCCAAACACAGGGAGTCTGAAGCTCTTTTAGAACATACCGAGGTCTTTTCATTATTCATTGGCCTTGAAACTTTAAAACAATCCATTAATCCGTTCATTCATTTTCAAGAGTGAAAAATGTCAGCCAATCCAAGTTCAGCTGCAGACTTCAATGCAAAAGGCCTTTCTGTATAAATTTCAACAGCACAATAAATGGAGAATAGACCACGACTCTCACCCAAACGTTCTCTGGTTTAAGCCTTATAGACAAAGACGTTAAAACATCACCACACCAGGGAGAACGCAGTAAATCTGCAAGCTGCCGAGCACCATAATTCAACAGCAAGTGTTCATTCATCAAACCATTTGAATAATAACCTTCTCTGAGAGCATGGCTGGGATTTATCCACATCCTTCTCAGCTGAATGATCTCACCTCTCTCCTCCACGTCCCTGGTGGAATTGAAACCATATCCTAACTTGGAACTGGGAATTTCTGTGGAGTTTTCTAAGGCACTCAATCTTCCCGGTCCTGATAGAAACCATGCTGATGACAAATTTGAAGTCTACACCACAGTGTGGAGTGCTGAGGCTCTGATGGGTCATCTTTATATTGTCTCTCGGTTCAATCTGAGAGCACAATCAGAACACAGCCATGAAGAGGCTGCCTGGATGACCGGAGTGAATCAAAGCTTTTATGGAGCACTCTTGGAACGGAATGATTCCTATAGCGACAATGCAACCTCAATATCCCTGGAGCACCAGGAAAATGAAAGGAATGCAAGAAAATCCAGAACCCTGAGATTCAATTCCTTTGAAAGACGAGGTCTATTTCCTTAAAGGCCACCCTCGAGGTCTCTGAGAGAGAGTTGTCTTGCTGTCTGGTTGTATCCAAACAAAATTGGAACCTTTTAAGCGACTCAACTTGAATGCTCAAAATGTGTCATAACAACACGATCTCATGGCAATTTGTATCTATTTCACGAGGTGGCTAATTCATATGAATTTGTCCGATCTCATCTGATGTGAGAACAGATCCTAAAACGTAACGGTTTAGGGGTGGTGCTTCATCATTGCCTTTTGTTGAAATACGTTTTTGTACAAACGCATATAAATAAGTTTTTGTACAATTCACATTTACCCAAATTATAGCCACCAGTTAAAATCGTTATGAATTTCCGTTAATTTTTCGTTATACAAACAGCCTAATGCAAATGACAATGGAGACTCCAGTAACACTTAAAGGGATAGTTCACCCAAAAATGAAAATTGTGTCATTATTTACTCACCCTCATGTAATTTCATACCTGTATAAATTACTTTGTTTTGATGAACACAGAGAAAGATATTTGGAAGACTGTTTGCAATTCTCAGTTCTGGAACATCGTTGATTACTACAGTAGAAATAATTAAATGGTATAGTCAAAAGTGCCCCAGAACTGTCTGTTTTACCAAATTCTTCAAAATATTTCATTTTGTGTTCAACTGAACAAAAATTACACAATAATCTTTTTCTACTATGGTAGTGGATGATGTCCCAGAACTGAAAATTGCTTACATTCTTCCACACATATTTCTCTGTGTTTAACAGAAAGGTGAGTAAATGATGACAGAATTTTCATTTTTGGGTGAACTGTCCCTATAACGTCAATAATAATGTCTGTCATTTAGCAAACATGATACTTTAATAAACATACAATCTATTACATTGTTTATTGTAAACAGATAAATAGAATGTTTTTTATCATATTTGCGCTAGAATTTTTTTACTGTAAACTCATTGCAATGCATTGTGGTATTGCATTCTCTAGAATCTTGTACTGTTATTTAGTCAGGATAACCTGAAGAAACATTAAGAGTATTTTATATGGCAAAACAATGCTGCCTACCTTTTAGCCTTAGAGTTATTAGTGGACCTATGACGCCTTAAGATGCGGCCTACATAGACAGCTCACTAGATTTTGGAGCACACTACTTAAAAATAAAGGTGCTTCATGATGCCATAGAAATCATCCAAAGAATCTTTCTGCAAAAAATGTTCTCAGATTATAAAAAAGTAAGAAAGAGATGGTTCTTTAAAGAGCCTTTGACTGAATGGTTTTTTTGTGGAACCAAAAATGGTTCTACTATGGCATCGCTTTTAATTGATTGTTGTTGTAAACGCTGTAATTAAAGTGATTGCTTTCAGAGAAAATCTGGAGTATTTTCTACAACTGACATGTATTAAATCATTAAAATTTACTGTTCGTCAAACTGACTGGAAACAGATGCTCAGTCTGAGCAAGGGCTTAAAGAAGTCATTTCATTTAGAAAGAAGGAAGCCCACACACTTACACAAGATATAAACGACATATGACAGTGAGTTATCAAGTAAATACATTTTAAAATGTAATTTTATAAAGCAAAAGATAGGAAATAAACAGCTTTTCATACCCTAACAATAATAGAACTGAAAATAATTGGCTACTATTACTACTAATGAAATACTAAATGCCTGTAATTCAGATAATATACATTTTTGCATTATGAAAATTAAGGCCATTCTGATTTTCTCTGCAAGGAATTTACATGATAATTATGTTCTTGTCTAATAAATAAAATATTAATATTTTATTAAACATCATATGGTAACATTGCAATAAGGTTGTTTTTGTTCACTTTAATGCACAGTAAGAATATAATTGTATTGGCTAAAATGAACAGAGATTAATAAATGCTAAAAAAAACTACATTGCTCATTTTTTCATGTTAGCTAATGCATTAAATAAATAATAACAAATATGATCTTACTGTAAAGTGTTGCCAGTTGTATTCAATACAAGAACTGCATGAGCGAACATCAGTTTGGAAACCAAACAACCAAGATGGTAATCATTTCTAAATGGCATACTAGGTTTTGCACTAATTTACAGTTTAGTAATGTCCTCATCAGTACACGCACACTGTACATCAAAGGTTGCACGAGCAGTTCATTGTGTAAACCAGAGAGAGAGATCCCACATCATCAAACAAACCTGCCGTAACTGACAGGCAAATCAATCTCTCAGCGCATGCACGTCTTTGTTTAAATTGGGTTATTTAAATTCATTAAATACTGCAACGGCATGAACTGCCAACGCCATTAGACTTGCAGATGAAGTTAACGCAGTGGGCCGCTTCTAATGACCACGGATTTTACATCTCTCAAAGCGGCGTGAGAATATTCTACTCACACGCTGTTTATGCTCGCCAGCCGAACAACTGATGAGTTCGCAGGACAGAATAGAAGAGAGTCATGTTAAAGACAGGGGTGTCCAATATTGCCTGCTGGAGGGCCGCCGTCCTGCGGAGATAAGCTGTAACACAGATCGAACACGCCTGAGCCAGCTAATAAAGATGTTCAGGATGGATGAGAAATGCAGGCAGGTGTATTGGAGCAGAACTGGACACCACTGATTCAAGAAGACAAAGGTTTTGCATTAGGCAATTGGTTGAATTGTTATCTCTTCATGGGAAAAAACGGATTTGTCAATTGTTTGTAAATAAGTATCTCAGGAAAGATGCCCAAATTCAAAAAAGAGACTTCATTTTTATGTTGACATCTGTTGGGTGAAGAGAGTAAAACATTTTAAAATATTCCTATTTATATAAAATTTCTGACTGAACTAAATGAAATAGCGAACATGTATTTGGCATATTGGCATCTCTCATAAGAAACACATCTGCTGGGTTTCTGTACAGTGAAATGTGATTATTTCCTGACCTCTCTTGCTGTTTAAAGAACATCTCCCGTATACGTTTCTATGGCTGTGAGACGGTGGTTAAAGAGGACAATGAACCGCTGACCCAAATTGTTGGTGAAAATAGCTCAGAAACTCCCGCGTAGCTCCACATGGGACCCCTGGGTTGCATTAGAGATGTTATACTTTTCAAATGACTCAATACTAGAGAGACTAATGCTTCCAGGCATCGCAATTAAACGTGCCACTCATTTACAGCACCCCTGCTATTTGAAAGAAAAAAATCTAACATTTCAGAGAAGAGAATCATTTTACCCATTTCCATAATGATTCGGAAAAATAACAGTTGAACTTAAACAGATTCGGTGCAAAGTGTGATTCATCTAAACTGAACTGCTTATTGCGCACATTGAAGTGCATATACTGTATAACTTGAGAAAAAAATGTAATTATATAATCTTATATTAAAATTCATGATAACTTAATATTTTGGATTTCATTTAAAGGAACACTTCACCCAGAAACGAGAATACTGTCATCATTTACTCATCTGTATAAATGTCTTTGTTCTGATGACGACAGAGAGAGATATTTGATAGAATGCTCGTAACCAAACAGTTTGGCCACCATTGACTACCATAGTAGGAAAAATTGCTTAATTTCTTTGTTCTGTTGAACACAGAAGATATATTGAAAAATGTGAAGCAAAGCGTTCTAGCAAACTTTTGACTATACCATTGTAATTTTTCCTACTATGTCAGTGGTGGCCAAGAACTGTTTGGTTACAAGCATTACAGATTTTAGAGTGTGAGCATCATGACATTGAGGTCTCAGTGAAAGGAAGGCCACAGAGAGAGATTGAGAGGAGTTATTGTGATGCGCTGCTGTAACTGATCGGCCTCACATTCAGAAGGTCTGGCTCCAGCGCAAAACCAAAAGTCACCTTGAAGCTCAGTGTCCTGTACAGCTGCACTGTGAAGAACTGGCTGTGTGTGCGGACCAATGCAGCTCTGCACATCTGCCCTGCATTATGAGACATAATAAACACCTGAATAATGAATGTCAAAATGCACATTTTGCATTACAATCATTTTGTCAAACTGTGCTTTTCACCTGAACAGAAATACTGGTCAACTAGCATGATCTTGCTGGTAAAGCACGATCATCAATAGATGCAATTGTATTGTCTGATATCCCGCATGTTTGGCTTTTACAGAGAGCTCTGCATTTTTAAAGAGTGTTGTAGCCGTGCTGAGAGAGTAAAGGGAGATATTGACTCGGGTAGAGTGTGCTGAATTGACTGGTGTAGTAGAGGTGTCCCTCATGGACACACACATTAAAGCAGATGGTCAGCAAAAACGCAGTGACTCAGTGTGACACACACACACACACAGATGTGTTGCCGCTATAAGGAAGCGACATAAAGACACCTGCATAAGCTCACAGACCAATCATAGCCAGATGGAGTGTAGGGGGCGGAGATACAGATCTGAGTTTGCATGTTAATGAGTTAGATTTATAAAATGACATGATTTTACAAGCTAATGCAACATTGCAACTAAGAACGTTTTGAAATGTACAGTAGTGCTGTATTTCTGTTGGGACCACTGTCGTCAATTATTTAACGATAGCATATATTTAGTTTGGCAGAATGAAACTGTTCTGGTCAAACTCTTTGCCCGTCCATGCAGCCTTGCATGCACACCCCACCTGGGGAACCAGAACAGATCCTGATGCGTAACAGGATTAAATTAAATGATCTGAAGATACAGGCAGATATGGAGGAGATGGGGATGGAGGTGGGTTTTAGGTGCAGCACGATTAAGCAGATGATAAGGAGCAAAGAAATGCAGTTTAAATAGGACGCAGTCTAGTGTGTGTTGTATGACTATTGGTTTTAGCTGCACCTGATGTGATCAGCTGATGCAAGCTGAACTCACGTGACCTGCCAGAACTAACGCTACGCTTGATTTGTTTTGTTTTGACAGATAAAGTTAAACTCAAAGCTGCAAAAGTTTTGCCTTTATATCTCGCTGTTTGAAACATATATGTTGCAAGTTACTTTACATACTTATCTTTACATGGGTTGAAATCAAATGACGTCAAATTTATTTTCTGGCAAAATCATACCCAGCGGCTAAAATTCTAAATCGTTATATATAATTATACATATCGTTATATAATCGTTATATAATCGTACATATATAAGCTCAATAATTGTTTTTGGTTTATTTTTGACCCAATTTTGGATTGGAGCTTTAATAAACTAATAAAACACTCCAATTATCTATATCCGGAGTAAAAACATGTAGAACAGCAGTGTTTAACAAAATAAAGATTCATTTTGGTAAGAATATAATAGATACGTTGTTCAATTTCATATTTTTTTTCATCTTTATATTTCCTGGAAGACCTTTAATTTGGCTTTATATATATATATATATTTTTTTTATTCTGTGTAGTGTTATTTTTATGCACCATGGATCTGAGAGTAACGCAATTTCAGTCTTCTGTACTGTACATGTGGAAGAATTGACAATAAAGCAGACTTTGACTTGGCTCTTGTACAATTTTAGTGTTAGTATAAAATGAAAAGTCAAAAATGCATATTCCTATGCTTTTCATCAATCACATGCTGCCACAAAGAATTATGGGAAATGTAGTTTTGTCTCGCAAGCCTGTTTCTTGATATTGCCGTACACAAAAGAAGATATTTTGAGAAATTTTGGTAAGCAATTAACATTGGACTCCATTGACTTCTACTGTATGGACATAAAAGCACTGAGAGATTTTTTTTAAATATCTTCTTTTCTGTTCCACAGAAGAAAGACTCAAATAAAGTGTGTGAGGGTAAATGACATGAGAGTAAATAAGTGATGACAGAATATATATTTTCAGGTGAACTATCCCTTAAATACATTAAATGTTCAGAAATAGCCTACAGACTGGGGTTTTGAGCATTGGTTTTCAAAGCCCATCACACTCTGCAGGTTGCCCACTCCACCCACACAGGGAACTCTTAAAAACCATCTGGCAGATCCTGAAGAGGCTAAAGAAAGTTAGACGCTCAATTAAAGCAGTGAGACTGCAGGGCCACTTTACTCAGGCAAAGCAATCTTTAGTCAGTGAGACATGGATCGTTTATTGATCACTCAATGGCCACCGGCCCAGATGGGTTGGGCCATTCAACACTTTAACTATTAACAAGAGGCTTCATCTGGTTCAGACCGCAATGCCTCAGACTCTAGCGCATGGAGGAATTTCATAACAAAAAAGCGAAGTGAAGATTAAAATGGGTCACAGGCAATAAAATATTGAATACTGAACTATGAGATGTTTAAGTCCCCAGGAGTGACAGCAGACAATAGCTGTCGTCATGGCGATATGGAGACACAGGAGCGCAGAGTACAGAGGGATATATTCAATTCAGCAGACCTGCAGGCAAACTGATGCAGTCCATCAAAAAGCCATTTCAGACCAGTCCATAAAAACAACATCACTAGAGCGGCGGAGTAAAGATCACGCTTAGAAAAACACCTCAAGCTCCTGTAAATCATTACAGAGGAAGTTTTTCATCTGAAGAGAAAGATGACTGACAGACCTTCTCACCAATAATCAGTGCAAACCAAGTAAACTTGAAATTAAAATGCAAAATAATGCATTTAGACTGTAAAAACAAGCATTGGATCAAAAAAAGTTTTTTTCAGAAAGCAAATCAAAATTCGATCAGTTCTGCTCTTTTTATTTATAAATTAAGATTTGACTGTTTTTTTTTGTACAGATTTTTAAGTATTTTTGAAATACGTTTTAAAAACGTAAAATTACAGAGAAAAACTGCAAGAAACAAGAAAACATGAAAATTTTACATGAAAATCTGTTGTTTTACGATACATTTCTGGCGCCCCATGCAGCTGCAGGAAAATGTAAGGGTTTTTACCAGATTTTTTAACATTCTATTTTTGAGATACGGTAAAAAAAATCAAAACAAAAAATATTTTACGGTGTATTTCTGGCACCCCAGCTGCCAGAAAATGTAAGCATTTTCACTGGATTTTTTTACAATATACCATTACAATCCAAGTAATAAAATGAAAACATTACAGTGAGTGAATTTTGAATTATTGGATTGGCTTTTCGTCGTTTGTTTGTTTTATCTGAATAAAGCTGTAAATCTTTTGTCAGCAACTATAGGTGTTTTTTGTTATTTTCCTATTGTGAACAGGCCTTAAAATTCAAAGCTCATTGTCCAATAGCGAATCACCAAATGGAAACCCCAGCCAATCAATGAAGACCAAAGACATAAAATAAAGTGTGGGAATCATTCTACATTTGCATATAATCTTTACGGAATACTAACAATCTAACGCACAAGAAAATGAAAAGTAGTTTTGAATTCTGGGAAACATAAATGTAAAACTGCAGTTTCTATCCTCCCAGGCTGGATTCCACTTTGTTTAGATATTGAATTTTCATTCAATTTGCAGCGAGACTGAAAATATATGAGCTCTTTTTTTCATGTATTGCAGCCTGCAGACAATTCTTCAAGCACAATTCTCATTTATCCATATCCTCGCCTACATTTTTATGGCTCTTGTAATGCCTACCATTAGCCAACGCAATTGACCAAAGTAAACCACTCGATGTGTTCTGCTTACACTAAACATTTCTGTTGTGTTGGTCCAGGCTGCATGAAGACATTTATCGAGCTAAAAACAGCGATCAGACCCAACACCATCATTCAGGGCACCTAAGGTGCAGCGCTGACCACAGCAATGTCCAAACCGAGAGCTGACGTGACGTCTTTTATAAACAGCACTGATGTGACAGGATCCCCCTTCTGTTCTTTTCCCCCCAGTCCGTCTATCTGTGTTTCCTGTCCCACACAGACATACTGGCATCCTGACTCTGTTTGGCTGGCCCTGCATAATTTAAAACCTCCTGTTCCCCAGCGAGAACCTTCACACGTGCTGCAACCTTCCCTTAATGCTCATATCTCCTTAAGCAGAGCTGGGAAAGCTATTTTGAAACTGTAGCCTCCCAAGCTTAAAGCTGCTTAAATTTAAAGGAGTTTAACTACAACGTACATCATTTAAAAAACCTAGTTACATTACGAGCTAACAAAAAGAATATTGCAACTGAGAGCTTTTTAAAATAGCATGTGGTGTAATATGTATTTTTTGCACAAAAGCATGAGCTCAATTGGGAAAACAAAGGGTGATAAAGTTACTCTTAAAGAAACAGTTCACCCAAAAATGAAGATTCTGTCATCATTTACTATCCCCTCGAGTATTTGGATGAATGAAACCAAACAGTTCTTGGCCACCATTGACTACCATAGTAGAAATATAGTCAAAAGTGACCCAGAACTGTTTCTTGTTTGCTTTTCATAAAAATCTCTTTCTCCGTGTTCATCACAACAAAGAATATTATACAGATTTGGAACAATTTGAGTGTAAGTAATACAAGACAGAATTTTCGTTTTTTTTGGTCAAAGCTGACAAGCACATTTTAAGACGTTTTATGGGTTAGATATTTGCAACTCAGACACAAACATAAAGGCTTACTAAAAATAATGATTTATGGCAAAAAAATCATGAAAAATGGAGATTTAAGGACAGCAGCGATATGCACAAACTTACATTTTCCACAAAATCGTACCCGACAGATCAAATTATAAATCATTATTTTACATTGACCGTTGTGAATCGTGGTAAGGATTCTATTGTATGGATAACTATTGTATGTGATTGTATATGTTTAATAAACTAATAAAACAAGAATGACATTCAAATTTACATCCAAGCTGATAACATGCAGCATTTAACTAAATAAAAAAAATGGAAATTAGTTTTCAATATTTTCAAACACTGTCAAAACCAACCACTTCAACAATGTAAATCTGAAATACCCCAACAGTCAGATTCAATTCAGAAGCCTATTTCATCCTTTCTTAATATTGCTCAACAGTGCGCATAATACAAAAATCCATGAAATCTGTATTCGAATCGATTGTTTAATTGTATTAGTTGTTTTAGGCAAGTTTGGTTTAGGTAAGGAGAGCGGCCCTCAGTGAGCTCAATTGGTGACCTGTTTTAGTTACTCCACAACACGACTCGTAACTGCTTGGTTTTAAAAGATGGTACACAAACAAGCATCTTTATCCTAATGCTGCGGTCCTTGTGTTCGCTGCTTCAAGTGCATGTCAATATTCCATCCATAACATCACTTACAATATGAGACAACCACAAAGAACAGAAAATCACGTCAGCATTTTCCACAGCTCTCTCTCTCTCTCTCTCTCTCTCTCTCTCTCTCTCTCTCTCTGGCATGCTGCACTCCTCTTGTCCATTACTCTGCCTGAACTTTCATCCACTGCTCTTCGCCTGCAAAAATCGATGGGATGTAATTTTTCAGTCGCTCTAAAGAGGTTGAGAGTAAATGGAGGTGGGGGGGCTTCCTGAACAGATGGGGGTGCGTTTCACCACCAGTCACAATAAACTCACGCTTATTTTCGCCTGACGGAATCTAAAGGATTAATCTAATTTATATCTAGCACACATCTAAGAACTTACCTGACAGGCATTAGTGACTTCGACGGTACGGTTCAGGATTTTTGGAAGATTTTCCGATACCAGCTGCAAATCACTCTAAAATGAGATTTTTTTTAATCCTTCCGTCCCAGAGCCCCAAGACAAACTGAATAGCTCAATGCTGCTCTAATGTTTCAGATGACCTTCAGAGCTCTTTTAACACAAAAAGAAAGGGGGAAGAAAAGGCGAGACATCAGATTTAATAACTTCATTATTCTTTAAAGGTCTGTTCAGACTGACACCTGTCTCTGTTACCTGCCACCGCTTCAGTTCTACTGCTCCTTATTGCGAGTATATCTTCTCTGAAAGTAAATGTTCTTTCTAGTGCAGGAGGTGTGAGACAGATAGGCCCCACGCTGGTGGTATCGTGTAAACCAATAGGACTGTAATAGCTGGAGCCAGCGATCCATTAGCATTCCCACTCATCTTAATGGGAGTTGATCCACTCCACAACCAACAAACCATCCCGCCCGTGCATGAACTGAAAGAAAGCAGTCAGGAAAACTTCAAGTGAATTTCATTCCAAACAACAATCTCCTCAAGAAGAAAAAAAAGACGAACTAAAGACGAACAGACTGCTGAACTTTTCCCTTTGTGTTTCTCAAAGGAAAGTCATACAAGTTTCGACCAACACGAGAGAGACTAAATGAAGACAAAATGTTCAACTGCCCCCTTTAAGTAATGAAATCATGAGAGATTAAAACGTACTGTTTCTCGCTGTCTGTGTTTTTGAACTGTTTGTTTTCTGCTTATTCTTTGTCATAAAAACTATTTTTACCTGATATTTGTAAAGCTTTGCTTTAAATCATCTGTAAGTAATGATGCAACTCCAAAGCAATGTTTTAAATGTTCTTTTTTGTCATAAGTTTTTCAGATGTACATATAAAAGCCATGTAGTGTAAAAGCTTTTGGAAGAAATAATTTAGTGCATTAGTTACGCATATTTCCTTAAAATATATACGCCCCAAAATGTATTTGGACATTTAAGATGAATTTACAAGCGTAGGAATGTTACAACACTAGATAGCAAAATAACAAATCAAATTCTGTATTTTACAGAAAGCAACAGAAACTATAAATATCATCACATACAATACTTGGATGGATACTCGTTGTCAAACGGACTTCATGCAGTCATATAGAAATGATCTTCGGTTAAAAGCTTGATCTAAGAAAATCGATGTTGTGCATGTAATAATGCAAATACATTTATAATTCATACTCAGTCTGGCAAACAGGTGTCCAAATACTTTTTGGGACCAAAGCAAATGAAAGGAATACTAATCTTGACTTTGGATCTATTTCAGTTTGAACTCACAGATTGTGCAAACGTTCCTTCCGACACGTTTCCTCTGCGTTCAGAGGTTGTAATCGCAGTTGTCTTGTCACTCAGAACATTCCAGTCAGTTGATATTTCAGGTCTTGCTGGAGCGTTGGTTTGAAGGGAGGGTTTGGTCTGTTAGGGGTAAGTGGCATCTGTCACTTTGTCCCTGCGCATGCTGCTCTCTGGATGAATCTCCTCATAAAGGTCTGGACTGCGAGGCCGGCTGGGAAAACAATGCTGACATCAGCACCGACTGACAGCATAATAGAACTTTATGTTTTAACACTAGCATGTTTCCCCTCGAATGAATTTACAATGACAAATGATTGATGTGGAAATTCATGGTGCTTAAGACTAATTTTGCAGTTAAATGTCATGTGCTGCCAAAAACACCACCAGTGCTTGTCTTACCAGTACTGAATACTGTGAAGTGTACCCTTTATACTGCCTACAATTTTAAAACACATTACATTACATTTACATTTCTGCATTTCGGAAACACTTTTTCCCGAAGCAACTTAAGTATGCTGTGTATATATTTTATCAGCGTGTGTGTTCCCTATAAACAAACCCACAACCTTTGTGTTTCTCTACCAATTGAGCTATATTATGGCATTATATTATTATAATCATGTTACATTGTTGAAAATAAAACAATTATATTGCATTTTTAATTGTTTTGTGTAAAACAGTCTTTTATTCATATTATATTATTTGACATCCCTATCAAACAAAAATGCAAATAAGATCTCAGCTGGTTATTGTATCTAATTGCATTGTATATGAAAGATCCAACTGGGCAACAATAGAAGCAAAGGGGCAATAATGTGCACATAGATGAAAAGTTTACTTAACACAGTACACATAACTATTATATTTTTTGTATAAATTGAAGCATTTTTGCATAGAAATACATACATACTACAGTATATATACTACATACTGCAAAAATAATGGGTATCATGTTTGTATGCAACTACATATTTATACTCCTTAAATATACTCTATACTATTTTTCGAGTCAGTCTGAGTGTTTAAGTATCACACTTAAAGTTAAGCAATAATATTTTTAGATATATAGAATACATATTTTTTTATGCATATTTGCTGTGAAATGTCAACACAGAGAGCTCCAAATTTAATCTTAACATGAACTAAAATCAACTCAATTCAACTGATGGTAATTGGCAGGTGATTAAATTAGAGTAAATGCCATCTATTTTTCCGAGCACAAATTTAATGGCGCTTTAATGAGCGTACGGAACCTGCCAGAATAAAAGTGATGAATTACGAGGCTCTGTCAGTAATTATCTCAGCTCCTGTTGGTTCAACTTTATGAATTCATGATGGATTGATCGGTTCTCGCACCATCACCGCCTCCTACATTTCTGCCCATCCTTCTCTCCTCTGCTAAAGAAAGGTAAACAAAAACAGACATTTTATAATATAAGAAATACAACAAATACTTTTTTGTTGTAGTCAATGGTGGCAAAGAACTGTTTGGTTACAAGCATTCTTCCAAATATCTTTCTCTGTGTTCATCAGAACAAAGAAACGTATACAGATTTGGAACAACACGAGGGTGAGTAAATGATAACATAATTTAAATTTTTAGGTGAACTGTCCCTTTAACAAACCACTTTGACTGCATATTTTAAAACACACCATTATCATAGAAACAATATCTTTTTGGCATTTGAATGGGTTTAGATCTACACCATCACATTTCAGATATATGAAATGCAAATTCATGTGGGTCATATTGCACTCGTGTTACTGTCATTTGTCAATCATTTGACAGGAAAAGAAACACTTTTAACATCAGTGAGCAGATGTTAGTGCCACGCTGGGATTCTTAAGATCAGAAAGTCTGTGCTGACCACTAATGAGGGTACAAGATCTTCATCTTCATGGGGATGCACAAAATAAGATGTTCAGGATTATGCACAAAATAAGAGATCACTACAGGTAAAAGCAAGTTTGTACCAGCATTATTACATCAGAAAACTTGGCAAAACATCACCTCTGATAATAGCTTGGTCTCAACATTGTCCCTATTTACTTCAATGCACAATTCTTAGCTTACTGTGCGCAACTCATTTTCATTAAGATGTTAAAATGTCCATGCAAAGATATTATAACTTACCCTACTTTCCATTTTGGATTCAATCATCAAGTCCTCCAAGTTTTACATCCTCACCTCTTCAACCGCATGTCTAGAGACTGAACACACTGTTTCTCATGAAAAAAACCCTTCTCATTAGGGAAGTGAAATATTTTTTTTACAATTTCAACATTGTAAAAAGTGATAGTTCACCCGAAAAAAAGAATTCTGAAGAATGTTGTTAACTGGCCCCCATTGACTTGCATTGGTTTTGTGTCAATATACAATCGAAGTGAATGGGGGCCAGTGCTGTTCGGTTACCAACTTTCTTCAAAATACCTTCTTTTGTGTTCTGCGGGAGTAAAAAAGTCATAAAGGTTTGAAATGACAAGAGGGCGAGGAAATAATGAGAGAATTTTTATTTTTGGGTGAACTACCACTTTAATAGTACTGTACTTAATGTAACTCTTATCTGACTGTATACTGCCATCTATCGGCTGGTTTACGTTACTACTGGCATTTCAGATGGCAACACTAAATTGAAACAAATTACAAACAACCAATTTACAACAAATGATTTTATTTCAAAAACGTGTGACGAAAACACTCGTAGACATAAGAACTTCAATTCAAACACAATTCAATTTCGTGTCTTTACTGCACACCAGCATGATCTAATGAAAAGCAGGTAACAAATCAAATTCCTAAATTTGGATAAAATGAACTTGGTCAAAATCATTTACATCATTTCAAACCTCTTTTTTTAAACCAAGTTATTCACCGAGATGAGAACTAAAACAAGAAAAAGAACCGTGAGGCCGTCAACACCCCCTGAATTCAACACCAGATCCTAAAAATCACTCCAGATGGATTTTTCTCTCCTGTGTTTGCAGATTAGCTCACAGACATCTTATTTCCATTCTCGACTACTTTTCTCTTCTTCTCCTCCAAAACAGGTTTGAAAACATTGGCTCTGTAAAACTTCAGCTCTCTAATGCTCTCTTGGATGTCCTCCAACGCTCTGGAAATCCAAACAGACAGCATTTTCTGACCAGACAAACAGCTCTTATAAAACACATCAGAAGAACCTTTTTAATGCAAAAGCGCATTTAAAATAAATGCATACCTATGAGATGCTTTTTTCTGTGGCGTGAGCTTGAACTCTTCAGGATACCATCGTCTAGGCAACAGGAAGAGAGAACCCCAAGAAGAATTACAATTTAAAATGAATCACAAGTCGCATAATCATTCAAATGAGCTGAGAAGTCCTGCGGTGCTGGGTAAGTCACAGTGTGTCGGCTCTAATTAAGTTTTATGTTCTGTTCATTTAAAAACAGTCGCAACGTTTCATGCAGCGACACGTCTGCGGCTACAGCGGTCGATAGGTCATCAGATTACACCGAGAGGAACATTCGGCACATGCCCCGTTGACCCCCAGCACTGCACCTGCGTCACGTACCTGCACAACTCTTTAATTGTGCTCACGTCTATAATGCGATAATGCAGGTGTCGCATGAACTGAGTCATGTACTTATCCAAAAACTTCTTATCCGCATGGACAGAGTTCCCTGTGGATGAAGAACCACACAACATATTTATCTTATATTTTTCCTTTTTTTAATGTTTTAAACTAAACCATCATTACCGATAGCGTCGTGTCATTGGTTACCTGCGAGAGGACACTGGCCAGGTGGCGTGTGCTGGCGAATGAAGGACAGGAACTCATACTCCGCTTGCTGAAGAGTGATGTCACTGTCTCTCACGGCCCGAGTCAATCCTGACTGACGCAGCAAATAAAAATAATCAGACAACACGTACCAGAAAGAGAGGGGAATTGTTAAGGCAAACACCTGGCAGGTAACAATCTGTGCTTACCTCGCCATGATGCTCTTTGCACCAGTCTGACATGCTGTCAAGCAGCTCATCTGGTTGATTTATTATCAAATTAGGGCCCTATGGTGGCAACATTAAAGATTAACGTTCTGCAGCAAAACTCCTTTTGAAATCCGCTCAAGTGAACCAAAGGGAAAGGTTATTTAATACAAATCACCCACCTCTGCAACGATGTTCAGGTCCGAGTCGGTAATGATACAAGCCATCTCAATAATATGGTCCTTATCGATGTCCAGCCCTGTCATCTGAGACAGAAAGTACATCAGCAATGAAGTGTAACAGAGTAAAACAGTACATCCCAGAACTGCACAATCACTGTGCAGATGGAATCAGCTGTGCATGTAAAACCAACTAAATAAATAAATATATATTATATATAAATATATATAGTATATATTATATATATTATAAAAATATGTAGGATGGTTTCAAACTAGTTTCCTTAAACACATTGTAAATGCCGTATAATCACCTGACAACTAGTGAATGTTAATATATTCTGGTGATTGACAAAATAATAGATCGAGCTGGATGACATGTCATACTCAAAGACCAAATGACCACAGGCCTGAATAAACCTATGCTAACTCATCCAGCTATAAAAAAAAAATTAATCCTTTATCTCGTTGATTTGTTCTTTGCTATATATCTGGTCTGATGTTAATTTCTTTCAGAAATCAATGACATTTAACAATGCATAGACTTTAGAAGGTAACGTTAAACGTGTAAACACTGCAAAAACTATTACGTATACATCCTGCTATATGTATATAAAACAGCACAGATATGAACGTTGTGGAGAGATTAAACAAAATCCACATCCTCGTCTGACATCAAAAGTCTAATTTACTTTTATCTTGAGATTTTGTTTAACGTACCTCCAAATCCACCCAGACCATCCGCTGCGCCATGAGCTTTGACATCTGCCTGCTGTCTGATCGCTTTGACATCTTCCTGCTGTCTGATCGCTTTGACATCAAGCCTCTGGAGAGTACAGAGGCACATGGACTGAAGAGCGAGAAGCTGTGGGCAGATGACACGGGTGGGTATCGTCTGACCCGCTGTGATGACACGCAGGATCGAGTCAGGAGTCTGAAACCAGTAAAACAAGCCGCGCTCGACATGTGCGCCCGCATACTGCCGTCTTCCGAGCGCGAGTGTCGTAAAAGACAGGGACGGACGACAGGCACGTCAGAAGTGAACGTAAGGGAAAAAAAGAGTACGCGCTTCCTTACGTGTTATTTACCTGGGTTGTTAGTAATCTATAGTGATTACTGAATTTAATTTATTAATTTGATTATTAATAATAATATCATTATAATAATGATATTATAATTTAATTACCCATCATCTCTCTGGAATACTTAAATGGTCAGTCGCGACTTTTTGAGGTTATTGACGATAACTACAGCGATAAAACCGCTCATTCAGGTACCGCGATTCATTTTGACCGGCACTACTTATATGGTTAATGTATCCCTCCACGGCGCCTTTGATTTGTTACATGGCTAATAAAATATAAAATATAGTGTCCAATTATTATTTTTATTTTTAAATATGTATTAATTATAATGACATCCAGCCGGTTGTTACCGCAAAATAAACCCCAACATGGTATCCACCTGGACTTTATTGTTCATTATCTTTTACATAATATTGTTGTATATATATATATATA